>NC_091951.1:80004536-80264536 GCF_031021105.1 Erythrolamprus reginae
ACAGAGTGGAGAAAAACGGAGGAAACCCATGGAGATCCAGAGGGGAGAATGGGGCAGGAAAGAGTGCAGAAAAACGCAGGAAACCCATGGAGATCCAGAGGGGAGAATGGGGCAGGACAGAGTGCAGAAAAACGGAGGAAACCCATGGAGATCCAGAGGGGAGAATGGGGCAGGAAAGAGTGCAGAAAAACGCAGGAAACCCATGGAGATCCAGAGGGGAGAATGGGGCAGGACAGAGTGCAGAAAAACGGAGGAAACCCATGGAGATCCAGAGGGGAGAATGGGGCAGGACAGAGTGCAGAAAAACGGAGGAAACCCATGGAGATCCAGAGGGGAGAATGGGGCAGGACAGAGTGGAGAAAAACGGAGGAAACCCATGGAGATCCAGAGGGGAGAATGGGGCAGGAAAGACTGGAGAAAAACGGAGGAAACCCATGGAGATCCAGAGGGGAGAATGGGGCAGGAAAGAGTGGAGAAAAACGGAGGAAACCCATGGAGATCCAGAGGGGAGAATGGGGCAGGAAAGAGTGCAGAAAAACGCAGGAAACCCATGGAGATCCAGAGGGGAGAATGGGGCAGGAAAGAGTGCAGAAAAACGCAGGAAACCCATGGAGATCCAGAGGGGAGAATGGGGCAGGACAGAGTGGAGAAAAACGGAGGAAACCCATGGAGATCCAGAGGGGAGAATGGGGCAGGAAAGAGTGCAGAAAAACGCAGGAAACCCATGGAGATCCAGAGGGGAGAATGGGGCAGGACAGGGTGGAGAAAAACGGAGGAAACCCATGAAGATCCAGAGGGGAGAATGGGGCAGGACAGGGTGGGAAAAAACGGGAGGAACTCAAGTCTGGAGGTGGGGCATCCCAGCAGCCGGCGGCAGGTTCGTAAGGTGAAAAAAGTTCGTAAGAAGAGGCAAAAAAATTCCGAACCCTGGGTTCCTATCTTGAAAAGTTCGTATGACGAGGGGTTCGTATCATGAGGTACCACTGTATATATATATATATATATATATATATATATATATATATATATATATATATATATATATATATATATATATGAGAGAATGATGAGGCAGCAGCCATCTCGATCACCGGAACATAAAAACTTTAATAAAACAACTTAGCTTTCGTTAGCGTGCTGCTAACTTCGTCAGAGTTTTAAAATGCCGTGGGAGACAAACACATTTATAAAGCATTACTCAGTCTGCTCATAGCCCGCGTCACTGGGCCACACCCTTCCCTCCCCTCTGCAGCAAGCCTAATTGTAGGCTTAATCATGCTGGTTAAAGGGGGAACTACCGCTTTTACTCGTGTCTGTTGCTTATTTCCCTCCCCAAGGGAGGAGGTGGAGTTACGAGGCAATGCTTTAGAGGTATTTGATATTACTTCCTTCCACCCATTACCGTTGTTACTTTCTATGGTGGTACATGTCTGCTCTTGCAATTTTTTTGCCCATGCCCTCGTCCTAGGTCTGCACTGTTCTAATCCCCCCTTGTCCCCTGCGTTAAACCTGCATTGTGCCCCTCCCCCTCTACCTCCGTGTTGCTCCAGTATGTTCCCTTGTTTCCCACTAGGGGTTGCTCCACCCTCATTTAGCTGGTTTCTATGCCTGACCTGGAGAATTCTGTTAGGGGCTTTATCCAATCCTAATGATCTATCTCCTTTAAGTCGTTGTTGGTGCCTTAAAGCCTGGTATGCTGATGGCATATCAATATGTCTATTTAAAGAATTTTCGTTGGAGAACCAGGCTTCTTTTAGGAGGCGACCTCCCTTGGTTTCATCTCGCGCCAGAATCTCAGTTCCCTATGTGGGTGAAACGGCTAAAAGATTGAGAACTCGTATACACGAACACAAATTGGCGGTCCGACGTCAGGAACAACGCTCCCAGATTTGGACACACATGGAGGAGCAGGATCATGGCTTTGATTTCCAGGGAACTGAGATTCTGGCGCGAGATGAAACCAAGGGAGGTCGCCTCCTAAAAGAAGCCTGGTTCTCCAACGAAAATTCTTTAAATAGACATATTGATATGCCATCAGCATACCAGGCTTTAAGGCACCAACAACGACTTAAAGGAGATAGATCATTAGGATTGGATAAAGCCCCTAACAGAATTCTCCAGGTCAGGCATAGAAACCAGCTAAATGAGGGTGGAGCAACCCCTAGTGGGAAACAAGGGAACATACTGGAGCAACACGGAGGTAGAGGGGGAGGGGCACAATGCAGGTTTAACGCAGGGGACAAGGGGGGATTAGAACAGTGCAGACCTAGGACGAGGGCATGGGCAAAAAAATTGCAAGAGCAGACATGTACCACCATAGAAAGTAACAACGGTAATGGGTGGAAGGAAGTAATATCAAATACCTCTAAAGCATTGCCTCGTAACTCCACCTCCTCCCTTGGGGAGGGAAATAAGCAACAGACAAGAGTAAAAGCGGTAGTTCCCCCTTTAACCAGCATGATTAAGCCTACAATTAGGCTTGCTGCAGAGGGGAGGGAAGGGTGTGGCCCAGTGACGCGGGCTATGAGCAGACTGAGTAATGCTTTATAAATGTGTTTGTCTCCCACGGCATTTTAAAACTCTGACGAAGTTAGCAGCACGCTAACGAAAGCTAAGTTGTTTTATTAAAGTTTTTATGTTCCGGTGATCGAGATGGCTGCTGCCTCATCATTCACACATATACCTGGAACTCGCATTTTTAGGACTATTCTTGATATATATATATATATATATATACAGTGGTCCCCCGATTATCGCGAGGGTTCCGTTCCAGGACCCCTCGCAATGATCGGTTTTTCGCGAAGTAGCGGTGCGGAAGTAAAAACACCATCTGCCCATGCGCAGATGGTGTTTTTAATTCCGCCGCAGCAGCGAGGAGCCGAAGATTGGGGTTTCCCCGCCGCCCACGCAAACTCCTCGCTGCTGCCGCGCCCGCCGCTTGTCCGCCCGCCGCTTGTCCGCCGCCTGCCTGCCCGCGCGCCCTTTGCCCGCGCGCCCTTCGCCCGCCCACGCCGTTCGCTCGCGCCGCTTCCCAGCTGAGTCCTGAAGCGAACTTCCGCGTTTGGCTTCAGGACTCAGCTGGGAAGCGGCGCTGGGGTTTCCCCGCCGCCCACGCACACTCCTCGCTGCTGCCGCGCCCGCCGCTTGTCCGCCGCCTGCCTGCCCGCGCGCCCGCCCTTCGCCCGCCCACGCCGTTCGCTCACGCCGCTTCCCAGCTGAGTCCTGAAGCGAACTTCCGCGTTTGGCTTCAGGACTCAGCTGGGAAGTGGCGCTGGGGTTTCCTTGCCGCCCACGCAAACTCCTCACTGATGCCCGCCGCTCGCCCTCCCGCCAGCAAGAGGGGGAAGACCCAGGGAAGCCGCCCAGCAGCTGATCTGCCCGGCGCCATCTACGCATGCGTGGCCATAGAAAAAAGGGCGCGCATGCGCAGATGGTGTTTTTACTTCCGGGTTGAAAAATCGCCATATAGCCTTTCGCAATGATCGGGATCGCGAAACGCGGGGGATCACTGTATATATATATCTATATCTTATGTGTGTGTGTATACATTCCTCTTGTTATTCCTATTCTGGATTTTAGTTTTAATATGCATAAAATTATTAGGCATAAAATTATGAGTGAGATATTTCTTGCTTTAGCTTGGAAAGTTTCTAGTTATTTTTCCCTATACTAAAGACTTGCCTTAATATTACAATTACGGTAAGTATTCACTGGTCCCTAGTATTTAGGGCCTTCTAACTAATTTACTGAGGAACAAACTCTGTATACTCAATTGCTAAATGATAATTGTAAAATATATTGATGCAAAATGGAAGCTCCAGTAAGACAGAGAAGGGGCATAAAAAGGAACTGTGGACAATTGACAATTTATCTTCCTCAGTGGTATTACTCTAGAAGCCTAGATAATTTTCACTCACCTTTTTTTAGCTTAGGAAGAAAGCCATCAGAATGCCTTCACCACCTGGGTTGCCACATTTCTCTTGAGTTTCCAAGAGGAAATACCCAAGTTGCTGGGGCAGGCAAGCAAGCAATAGGAAAGGAAAATATACTTTTTAAAAAACAAAACAAAAACAAAAATAAAAAACTGAAGAATGCTCAACAGGACGAAAGAAGTCTGCTACAAGAAATAAAACATAGAATCTTAAGCAACATATAAATTTCCTAACTGGCCAAGATTTCAATTTTTTTATTTTAATGATCAGCTCATGCGGGTCTAAAAATCCTAGTATCTCAAGGGGTTAATTTAATAAAACACAGAAAACCTGACTCCACTCAATTCCCTTGTATCCAGAAATGTTTTAACATCAGATGATGCCAATCAATTTTCACTTTTAATTAGACATCTGAATAAGACTGAAGTCTTTGGCTGAAATTTCTAGTTAAAAGCAAACTCTGCTTAGCACAATCATTGTTAAAACTGGCAAAGGGAATAAGAACTTAAATTTGTGCAGGATTTGAGGTTCCTGGATGAAAGTAAGGGCTCTATCCACAAGGTTAAAGCATGATATTATTCTACATAGGTATTTAAGAGAGGTGTAAAATAAATAACCTTTATTTCTTGTATTCCATTTTTGTAATTCTCACCTGCCTGTCTGGCCTGGAGTTTTTACTTGGCCAGGCTGGTCTTCACTTACTGGAGAAATAATATCAAATTGTATAGGCGTATCAGGTGCAACGATTGAGTCCAAGGAAAGTGCGGACACTGACGTTGAATCAGATCCCAAAGATCCAGTGCTACTCGTACGATTAGTTGGAGGTCGAGACTGTCTAAAAAAAGCAAGAAAAGTAGAAAACATCTCAACCATCTTGCATTTTTGCAAAAAAGAACTGATCCAATTTAGAAGTCAAAGATTTTCTTACAAATAATGAAAGATAAAATTTTAGCCAAATAGAATGATCTTGACTAAATAATTTGAAGACAAATATCTTGTTGAGAGCAAATGTGAAACAGAACATACCATGAAATACATCTAAAAAAGAGATGCTAACAAACTGAACACTTCAGGCCATCCAAATGATGAATTAAATCTAGCAGGAATATTTAAAAGCAGCAACAACAAAATTTCTCAAATTAATATAAATGCCCAATAAAACTTCATGTTTTATTGTCAATTTATAATTTTTATTTTATAATTTCTGATGGTTGTGGCTTGAAAAATAAATTTTGTAGGAGAAATAAGCTAGAAATTACTGTCATTTTAAATCCCAAAGCTTTAATGAGACAATAACTAGAAAAAGCAAACAAGTGCCTAATTAAGGATCAGTGATTCTTCTCAGATTATTAAAATGAAATAGTAGGGAAAACTGAGCCAAATAAATTACAAATAGAAACTGAATGAAATATAACTGAAACCAGAGATTATAAGAGCTGTGTCAAAAGTAAGGTCATGATTGCTGTTCTTTTCTATAGTACCTGCTAATGATCAAATAATGTAAATCTATTTTGCCCACACATATAATAATCATATCACAGATTTCAGATTTAAAACAGGAGATAAAGTAACAACTGTACATTTTAATAGCAACTATACAAATTTTGGGACTTATTAACAGCAGCACTCTGCATACTTAGAAAATAATTTGAAAGATGTCCAGCAGCTCAACTTTATTAAGACTTTCACACAAACTAGAAAAGAGATGTTGTCTTAAATCACATTAACTCCAATGGGTAGATTCTTTAAAGCAGCAACACTTTCTATTTAAGCCTCGATAGATTGGGGTGTGTGCATGTTGTTGCTTTAATGAATGGCAAAGAGGTATTATGCTTAATAAGGTAAAAATTGATCTTCCAAACAATTTTTGAAGTATGTAACAGTCTTAATACATATTATGGAGATACATATTATTCTAGAGGCATACCATAGTACAAATGAATTAGAAAAACATACAACATGGCATCTGGAAGAATCAATGTTAACAGCACATGAATGGTGAAAAACTGCTTAACGTCTAAGGCAGATTCGTATTAAAAGGTACAGAATATTTTGTATGATTCAAAAAGTCTTTCAATGTAAAGCATTTTTAATAAATTATCAAATCATCAGTACTAAAATGTAAATTACTACTCAAGATAAATTTCAGAAGATTTTGATAATTTGTAATCTGTCCATGAATGGTAGTATATCTTCAGGTTTTTTAAATAATTAAATTGAAGAAGATATACATTCCAGTTGCAGTTTCATTGCAAAATTTAAATAGTTGTATTTTGCAGTAACCTTCAGTGAATCTCAGGACATGCCATTATTAAAAAATATTTTACAAAATCTATTTGATAGGGGAACCCTATACCAGACTCTTGGAAGGATGCCTATATTTCTTTAATAGCCAAAGATGAACTCGATTTAACTTTTGTGAAGAACTACAGGCTAATGTTTCTCCTTAATAATGGTTACAAACTTTTTACATCTATTTTAGATGAAATACTTTAAAAAGTTTTACAGGATTATATACATGTAAACCAATGTGATTTCTTATCTAAATAATAACTAAAAGATAACGTAACAGTAATTTTAATATAATTGAATATTTGCAACAACATAGAGACAAACAGATTGCATTAATCTTTCTGGATGCAGAACAAGTTTTTAACAATTTGAACTGGGCCTACTGTACATGTTTAAAGTGGTGAAAAAGATGGAGTTTGGATTGGGCTTCATACGGAGTCTGAAGTCCATCTATACACTCCAAAAACTTTGAATCAGGATGATCAGAGACTTTACAAAAGCAGCTGAAAACCAGAAGGGAACAAGACAGGGGTGTCCTTTATCTTCTTTATTATTTATTCTAGTGTTGGGTAGGGTATTCTAGGATAACAGAGCAAAAGGATTATAAATTAAAATGCAAATATAAATTACAAAATTATGTGCATTTGCTGATGCCTTGGTATTGATTGTGCAAGATCTGCTAGAGACCATTGAACATGTTAAGAGGAAAATTAAAATGTTTGCAGAAACGGCAGGTTTAAGAATAAATAAACCAAAGCCAACAATACTGGTTAAGAACATAAAGCTGGAAGATCAGAAGAAATTAGAATTTTAAACTTGTTTTAAAGTTGTGAAAAAGGTCTCTTACTGAGGAAAATTCTAAGCTTTACAAAAATAATTATGGTAAAATATAAAAGGAAATAAAATTGGATTTCAATAGATGGCAAAATTAGATTTGTTATTAATGGAAAGAATTTTAGTAATCAAAATAAATGTATTACCCACAATGTTATTTTTATTTCAGACTATATCAATATTGATTAGGTTCCATTTTCAAACAGTGTCAGAAAGATGTACCTAAATTTACTTGGCAAAATAAAAAAGCAAGAATTAAATGTAAGTTGCTACAAGACTCTAAAAATAGAGGTGATCTGGATTGCCAGATCTTAGATTATATTAATGATGCTTGTTGTCTGGTATGGTTAAAAATTGGATAATTTTTTAAAAATTCAAGGCTGTTAGACTTCAAAAGTTTAGATTTGAGATTTAGGTGGCATGCTTATCTGTGGTATGACAAATATATAAAATGCTACTCAAGATGAATCTAGAAGAAGAATATGGTAAAGAGTGTATGGTAAAATGGGGAAAAAAATTGGGTATAATATAATCAGAGGTGGGTTTCTCCCAGTTCACGCCGGCTCTATAGAACTGGTAACAAATTTCTGGTGACATCATAGAACCAATTTTGCCAGTGCTGGTCCATGGACACTGCCATGTTTTTAAAAGATCTTCCCCCCCCTTCTGCGCATGCACAGAAACTGAGTTTCTGACGTTGTACCTGTGCTGCCATCTTGTTTTTGGCTTTTTGGGAGAGGGGGCAGTACGCATGCATGCATGGGCAGGCCAGAGGGAGCAAACTGGCAGGGAAGTAAGTTAAAGCCCATCCCTGAATACAATGCTAGATAAATGGGAGAATATATAGACGACAGGACTATAATTCACATTAAATTATAGTTTGAAAGAAAGCTTTAATAAAACGATATATTATTGGTACTTGACCTCAGATAGTCCAGTGAAAATGTATAAAGGGATTTCTAAAAAGTGTTGGAAATGTTGTCAAAACCCATATGTTGCAAACATGTAAAAACCTACTGCATAAACATATCAATGGCAATGCAAAAATATTTAAGATACAAAATAATGAAACTTGATGTTTTTCTTTTAGGTGTCATGGACAAATCAATTGAAAAAGAATTTGGGGTGCTATTCCTTCACATGGTGACGGCTGCAATGATTCTACTTACCAGACATTTGGGGGCGGGGGGCGGAAGAGATGCTGACTGCTGAAGAAAGGATTTTGAAATTGACTGAATTTGTGGAGATGGCAAAATTAAGTGCTTTGATAAGAGATCATGGACTAGACAGCTTTATAAGAGACTGGAAACTATTTGTCGACTTCTAACATGCTAGATGTAATAATAGAGGGTTAACAGAGGGATCTTAAGATTAGTGTAATGTTAAGCTCAATCTGTTGGCTGCTTTTTCTTCTTTTATATATATATATAAATGTTAAATTTAATTTACCATTTTGTTCTTTTTTTGTACAGTATTTTTTGTTGTACAGTAGTTGTAGTTGCAGTTGTTAGGATTGAACGTATGTTTCTGTTTTGTTTCATTGTTTATTTGTTTTACAATAAAGCAATAAATTTCAAAAAAAATATTTTACAAAATATAAAACGTGTCTTTTCTGCTGTTTGGTGACTTACATAATTGGCCTCATGCTTTCATGTCTCTGCTGGAAGGAAGGTGAGGGAGTGACAGCCTCTAAAGCTGACTGATTTACACGGGCAGCAATTTCCTATATTGTTAGAAGAAAAACAAATATTGTTTCACTTAATTAGATCTAAATGAAACTAAATGATATACATGAAGATGTTTAATAATCACTGCAACAAATTGAGCAGACATACTGAAGTGATTTTTTGTTAGAAATGTGAATTTATGAAAACACAGCTGTTAATCATTTCTTTTGAGGAACACTGCTAAGTATACAGTCAGGACCAAAAAAATCAATTATTTGGGGTCTTTGGGCAATGTAACTCATTTTTTTTCTATATTCATCTGCCATGTAGAAAGGGCACTGTCGGTAGAAATTGACCTTCCCCCTTAAGCAAGCCATCATACCCAAAAATATTCTCCAGCCAAATTGGAACAAGGCCTTTAATGCCCATGGAAGCTTTTCCAACCAAAAATATAAAAATATAAACAGTGAGAAGAAAGAGGAAGCAATGGGAAAAGGGACGAAGACAAGAAAGTTGAGAATAAAAGGAAAATGATATAAAGTCATATGCACATGTACAAGAAATAGAAGAAGCAACATATATACAGTTGCATATTTTATATGAAATACAAACTCAGGATTGAAAACCCCATCTTCCACCAATCCAGTCTTTATTTCTCTTTTCTCTTTCTCAATCACTACATTCTCTGTAGTGCAATCTTTTTGCTCCATTAAAATGTAAATGCAGAATTAAAACCCAAAATTTCTCTCAATCTGCATAAACAATGAATTTAAATCTCAATATTTATTTCAATATTCCAACGTGCTCTGGAATGAAATGTTTCTTCAAATTTAAATATAAGCTTCACATCAAACAATCTTTTGTTTTTTATATTAAAGGAGTACAATTACCTTACCTCTGGGTTTTCGCTGAGGTAAATCTGTTTAGAGATATTGTTTATTGTGCATATCCACTGAAAAAAAGGTTTAAAATATAGTTAGGTTATTTTCTGCTCATTATATACTTTGTATTTCTAGATTATTGTTAAGAGATAAAAAACATGGTAAATGCTTTAGTCTGGTCAAAAGAATAACTTTTATCCTTGGAAATTAACAAAAATAGGTGCCAGATTATGGATTTTTTTCAGATAAGTAAATCTCACCTTGCCCTTAGCCTGTAACTCTCCAATAACAAATAAAAAATACCTGACATGTTAACGATCTTTGCATTCACAGACTAAGTTAACAACGTGCCACACGCAAGATATTTACAATTAGTTTAGGACAAAGGAAACTTGTGACTTTCCAGATGATACTAAATTCCATTTGTTTCATGCTGGGCCTGTTCCAAATTGTGGTTCTACAACACTGCCACAGAAGCAAAAGAAAAAAGTTCATGCATTTTTTTAAAAAATAAACTTTAAATAAAGTTTCCATCTGTTTAGTTGAATTTTTCTTCTTGATTTTTTAAATTCCAATAATAGAAGTGAGAAACCACAGGCTTGCTAAATGTGAAATAATCCACACAATATGTAGTTGTAATACTAAACCAGCAATGTGGCACATATGAAATTATTTTCCCTTCATTGATTACTCAACACTGAGAGCAGCAGGTTTCAAACCTATTTTAAGCTCCTTGTTACAGGTGAGAACCTTCCCCTTTGCCTTTCTTTTAGCTTGAAAGCGGCACAATTTTCCACTGTTGAGGATTTTCAATTTCATGAATTGAAAACTACCTAAATCTAAATTTCATCTCTGAGTGGTAAATCAAAAATTGCTTGTAATCTAAATTCTTTTTTTAAAAAAAATGAGGAAAAACTCCGCCGTTCTTGTAAACGAAAGCCTTTAAGCTACAAACCATACAATGCTCTGGCAGCCTTCCCTTTTCCATATCATCAGCATATAATTATTCTGCTCTTTAAAATTGTATTGATAACTCACATCACAAATTTAATATGGAAACCATTGAAAGGGGTTGTGTGCGCTCCCTGTCAGCCTTTGGAATATTTGGACTCAGACGATGAAGGTGAAATGGAACCTGTCAATTTACCTGATTTAGGAGATGAAGAGAATTTTAGTGAGGAGGAGGCTGAGATGGGAGAGCAGCTTTCAAGTGAAAGCATGCAGGCAGATGTATCTTCGGATAGCTCAAGTTGCCAAGATACCAGATGGATAGATTCAAAATTCAGAAGAGTGCGGAGACGCATGGAAGAACTTGGTGGGAGGAGGTTTTAAGGTGCATTTTAGAGCGTAGTTAATTAATTAATTATATCACATCCGGAATTGGATGGAAGCAGAAGCTGCTTCGTCAAATTTGTAATCCAGCTAACCGTTATGTGAGTTTACTATTGTGTGATTTATTGCCTTTCTAATCAGCAGAAACCAGCTTAAAGATTAAGGAATGCTTTCTAGCAGTCAGTGAAGTAATTAAAAAGATAAATGACCTGGTTTATCATCAGAACGAACCAAAAGTATTTTGCTGCATAACGGAACTGTATTTTACTAGAATTTAAGTAGAAGAAATAAAAGAAGTTTTAGTGTTTGAAAATTAAGTGTCTGATAAGCAATTATTATCAACAGTCAGCCGACTCCAACCTGAATCAGAATAACAGGTAGTCTTTAATTTATAAGAATTAAGCTAGTGACCATTCAAAGTTACAATGTCTCTGAAAGTGATTTATGAACATTTTTCGTGCTTATTACTATTGCAGCATCTCTATGGCTAAATGATCAAAATTTGGATGCTGGACAACAGGTACATATTTATGACAGTTGGAATGTCCTGGAGTCATGTGATCCTTTTGCAGCCTTCTGACAAACAAAGTCAATAGCGAAGCCAGATTCATTTAATAACCCTGTTACTAATTAACAACTGCAATAACAAATGTGCAAGAAGGCTGGCAAAATGGGGCAAAATTCACTTAAGAACTCTCTCCATTAGCAACAGAAATTTGGCCTCAGTTCTGGTGAAGGATTACCTACTCATGTATCATATTTTCTTAATGGCTTTCTATTATGGCAATTGCCTTATTTTATTGCAGAATAAAAGAATGGAATCTGATGGCACATTAAAAAAGTGTTCTATTTATTGTAAGAAATGTTTTCTCCTTAAAGCCTCTCAAAACATTTCCTAGTTTCAATAATTATTCTCTTAAAAAGCTTACCTCTTCATAATCTTTTCTGCTCTCAGCTTGCAAAATTGAAGACCTGTTGGACCAGGAAATAAAAGTAAGAAACAAACTGAATTATATTTGATAAACAAAGCAAGGGAAAGAAATGTTCATCAAGTTGTTGGCTTTAATATGTCAATATATGCAATTCTTTATTCACTATACTGTTTGTATAATATTTATCTTTGCCTTGTAAAACTCAGGATATTTCATTTGAGCTATATTCCAGGGGCAATTATCCACAGATATATCTCAAGGAGAATTTATGTTGTTCGAGTTTGTCTTTTGCTAACATCTCTCAGTAAAAACCAGTAAGACTGCACAGAATGAGAGGAAGGTACCTGTGAGTGATTGGATTGGGTGAATGTGCACGATTGTGTGGGAATAGATGGGGTCTTCTTAGAAATTTGTTAGTTTTATAGTATTTTTGTTAGTTTTATAGTACAGTGAACCCTCGATCATCGCGAGGGTTCCGTTCCAGGACCCCAAGCGATGATCGATTTTTCGCGAAGTAGCGGTGCGGAAGTAAAAACACCATCTGCGCGTGCGCAGATGGTGTTTTTACTTCCACTGCCACCCGCCCTTCGCCCGCCCACCCCGTTGCTCGCGCCTGGGGTGCGCGCGCGCTTGGGGAAACCCTAGCTCCGCTTCCCAGCTGGGAAGCGGAGCTAGGCTGCCCCAAGCTCGCGCGCGCCGCCCGCCCGCCCACGCTGTTGCCGGCTCCGCTTCCCAGCTGGGAAGCGGAGCTAGGCTGCCCCAAGCTCGCGCGCGCCGCCCGCCCACACTGTTGCCGGCTCCGCTTCCCAGCTGGGAAGCGGAGCTAGGCTGCCCCAAGCTCGCGCGCGCCGCCCGCCCGCCCACGCTGTTGCCGGCTCCGCTTCCCAGCTGGGAAGCGGAGCTAGGCTGCCCCAAGCTCGCGCGCGCCGCCCGCCCGCCCATGCTGTTGCCGGCTCCGCTTCCCAGCTGGGAAGCGGAGCTAGGGTGCCCCAAGCTCGCGCTCCAGCCCACCGCCGCTGGGGTCTTACCGGGGCAAGAGGGGGAAGACCCAGGGAAGCCTCTGCCCGGCGGGGAAACTCCACCATCTACGCATGCGTGGAAGGGCACGCATGCGCAGATGGTGGAGTTTACTTCCGGGTTGAAAACTAGCGAAATAGCCCTTTCGCGATCCTTGAGGACGCGAAACTCGAGGGTTCACTGTATTTTTAAAATAATTAGATTTCTATACATTTTACTGCATTGTATTTATTATGTTGTACGCCGCCCTGACTCGGCATAGAAATCAATTAAATAAATAAACAAACAAACAAACAAACAAACAAAATTGCATTTTAGGCTGAGGGGAAAACAGGAAATTAGAAAGAAAAAACTGGTAGAGAACTTTCCTCTCTAACCTGAAAACAAGGATTGAAAATACTCTTAACATTTTAGAAAGAAAACAAATAAGACAGTAGACAGGATTACATATGAAAATCTAAATACTTAAATCTCCTTCAGACCAGAGGGGCATATACAAAACTTATAAGGTTTTGACAAATAAATAAAATTATAAAAAATGTTTTAAATTCCCTTTAGAGAGCAAGAGCAAGTTCTGATTAAATGAGTTGATTTAAAGTACAGTGATCCCCCGCTCGTTGCGAGGGTTCCGTTCCAGGACCCCCCGCAACGAGCGGGTTTTCGCGAAGTAGCGCTGCGGAAGTAAAAACACCATCTGCGCATGTGCAGATGGTGTTTTTAACTTCCGCAGCGCTAGCGAGGAGCCGAAGATTGGGGGGCGTCGTGGCTGTTTTAAAACGTCGCCGCCGACATGGGGGGCTCGCTAGCACCCCCCCGAACCCCCAACCCAGGTTTGGGGGGGTGCTAGCAAGCCCCCCATGTCGGCGGGGATGTTTTAAAACACCCGCGCGGCTTTCCAATGAGTCCCGAAGACAAACGCGGAAGTTTGCCGTTTGTCTTCGGGACTCATTGGAAAGCTCCGATCGTTTTAAAACAGTTGCGCCGTTCTCCGCTGACTCCTGGCGAACTTCCCCGCTTTAGGAGTCAGCGGAGAACGGCGCGCCTGCTTGGCTTTGCTCGCCGCTGCAGCCTACGCGCGCTACGATCTTCCGGGCCAGCCAGGCTCAGCGGATCAAGCCCGGCTCCTCTCGGCCCAGCATCCCGGGCCAAGCGGCTGCCTTCCGTCACTGAGCCTGGCTCGCCCGGAAGATTGTAGCGTGCGTTGGCTGCAGCGGCGGCGACATTGCTGCCGGCTTGGCTTCGCTCGCCGCTGCAGCCAACGTGCGCTACGATCTTCCGGGCGAGCCAGGCTCAGTGACGGAAGGCAGCCGCTTGGCCCGGGATGCTGGGCCGAGAGGAGCCGGGCTTGATCCGCTGAGCCTGGCTGGCCCGGAAGATCGTAGCGCGCGTTGGCTGCAGCGGCGAGCGAAGCCAAGCCGGCAGCAATGTCGCCGCCGCTGCAGCCAACGCGCGCTACGATCTTCCGGGCCAGCCAGGCTCAGCGGATCAAGCCCGGCTCCTCTCGGCCCAGCATCCCGGGCCAAGCGGCTGCCTTCCGTCACTGAGCCTGGCTCGCCCGGAAGATCGTAGCGCGCGTTGGTTGCAGCGGCGGCGACATTGCTGCCGGCTTGGCTTCGCTTGCCGCTGCAGCCAACGCGCGCTACGATCTTCCGGGCGAGCCAGGCTCAGTGACGGAAGGCAGCCGCTTGGCCCGGGATGCTGGGCCGAAAGGAGCCGGGCTTGAAGATCGCAGCGCGCGTTGGCTGCGGTGGCGAGGGCTTGCGATGGAGGGTGAAGGAAGCGGCCATGGGAGGGCGAACTGCCTCAGGGAGGAGGATCGGGCGGGACCAGGTGGGGGCTGGAATTTCTCCGCTGGGAAGAAGCGGCCAGGGCGAAGGGCGGGCGAGCGGTGAAGGGCGGGCGAGCGGGTGCTGGGGAGGGCTTCTCGCCCTCCCGCCAGCAAGAGGGGGAGCGAACGGCGTGGGCGGGCGAAGGGCGGGCGAGCGGCAGCGAGGAGTTTGCGTGGGCGGTGGGGAAACTCCTCGCTGATGCCAGCAAGAGGGGGAAGACCCAGGGAAGCCGCCCAGCAGCTGATCTGCCGGGCGCCATCTACGCATGCGTGCCCATAGAAAAAAAGGGCACGTATGCGTAGATGGTGTTTTGACTTCCGGGTTGAAAAATCGCGAATTACCCTGTTCGCAATGGTCGGGGACGCAATAACCGGGGGATCACTGTAATAGAAACTTGTCTTATACATGCCAAGTTTTCAATCTGGGAAAGATTTATTCTTCCTTCTCTCCCACCTTTCAAGAAAAACTGAAGGGTAATAGGAAGTACTTTCTAATTGTTTCTGCCTTACTAAAAACATGTAAGAAATGGTAAGAATACAAACTTTTTCCCATCAAAAGATGTTATTTGAAAGCAGTATCTTCTGTCTTCACAATCCACAGCCATTACGGAACAATTGTCTATATCCATTACAAGCCCTCCAGCAACTTCACCTCTTCCTTGGCTCATTAGGTTTCCACCCTGTGTGAAATAAAACTGTCTGTCCCAACTGGAGGACACCAGCCCTGTTTTACTGAAGTAAGAAAAAAGAAAAACTGACTTAGTCCAACAGAGCAGCTTCAAATCTCTAATGAAAAAATTATAAGCTTTGGACTAGGAGATAGGTTCATATAATGGAATGCAATTACACATAGATTATTTTAGTTCAGCAAGAAATACTAAGAGAATATAGAACAGTGCTTAACTAAATTTCTCAACATACTGTCTTATTAGCAAAATTGCTCTCTCTCTCTCACACACATTCGTGTATGCGCGCACATGCACATGCACACATAAACAGACTCCTTGTTTTAGCTTTAAGCTTTATATTCTTACTCTACAGCATACCTGTACTCAAAACACAGGAAACTGTATCTACATTCATACAGCAAAGATGTAACTTTCATACAGCTCTTCTTGGACGTTCAAAGATATAAATACAGTGGTACCTCTACTTACGAACTTAATTCATTCTGTGATCAGGTCATTAAGTAGAAAAGTTTGTAAGAAGAAGCAATTTTCCCCATAGGAATCAATGTAAAAGCAAATAATGTGTGCAATTGGGGAAACCACAGGGAGGGTGGAGGCCCTGTTTCCTCCCAGGAGATTCCTAGAGAGGCCCCACGGACACTTCTCCCCACCTTTTATGACCCTGTTTCCTCCCAGGAGATTCCTAGAGAGACCTCATGGAGGCTTCTCCCCACCTTTTACGACCCTGTTTCCTCCCAGGAGATTCCTAGAGAGGCCCCATGGAGGCTTCTCCCCACCTTTTACGACCCTGCTTCTTCCCAGGAGATTCCTAGAGAGACCCCATGGAGGCTTCTCCCCACCTTTTCCAGTTACAGTTTTGGAGGCTCGGGTTTGTAAGTGGAAAATGGTTCTTGAGAAAAGGCAAAAAAATCTTCAACACCCGGTTCTTATCTAGAAAAGTTCATAAGTAGAGGCGTTCTTAGGTAGAGGTATCACTGTATACTTGCCAGATAGTGAAAAAACACTTATAGGGGAATATTAAAAGTATGGATAAAAATTATATTATTTACATCACCAATAATTTCAAAAATGAAATATTGTAATGCAAAAATATTTTGGGCCAGGATTCAAAAAGGTAATTGTCAGACTCATCAGCTTCGGCTTGGCGCCATGCTGGCATCCTGCCATCAAAGGACTAGAGTGGAGAAGTGGGGACAAATCGCCCCTAAACCTGTGGGCATCTATGTGGGAAATAGGGAGGGGGAGTATGACAGCTGAGGAAGAGCAGATCTACATGGAACCAGTTCATGCCAGGCATCTTCAAGATTGTTTACCCTGAGCATGGAAAGTTAGCAGCCAAAGCATTCTCAAAACATCTCAGTGACATCATATTGACTGGACCTGGACTTGTCATGGTGGGGAGGGACAGGGAATGAAAAAAATAGTTTTCTGTTGTTGCGTGGGAAACTCACATTCCACCTGACTTTACTGTAACCAGCATCTCTTATTAAAAGTACTTTTCACTCTAATCAAATGGCGCTAAAGAATCAGACCGGGGCAAATCTGACAGTAATATTACGGGCAAACAAATTTAATTTTTTTGTGTTACTTTATTTATTTATTTATTTAATTTATTAGATTTGTATGCCACCCTTCTCCGTAGTACTACTTTACTTAGTATCTCCTGCTGACCTTAAGCTCACTCGTGAAATTGTTGTGAAGATGAAATGGCAGAGATCACTAGTGCTCCTTTGAGCTTTGGGGAGGCAAGAACAAACAAATAAGTCACTGCAACCCAGAGACAGATGCAATCCACTTTTAAAGTTTCACCCGTTTTAAAGAGAAGTTGCTGCAACAAAAATAACAGATGAAGGAGCAGCTGTTCTCCCAGGTGTATATATCGCTTCCAAGGTTTCTAGCCAAACTACCCTGAGACAACTTAAATTATAATATACTGTGGCAAGAAACATCATAAACAAGATCATGAATTTAATGACAAATCTGTACTGTACGCTGGTTGATACTGGACAATATTTTAAATCTTAAAAACTATTAACAACTATTAATTATTTTTACGTACAACACAGAATACAAGACCCTTGTAATTTATAACCCAGGCTATTGAGGCTTATATGTATCTGAAATTGTTTCTTACTTTCTTGCATTTAGATAACCAGCCTTGCGTGTAAGGTTTCTTTGGACCAAAAATTTTGTAGTATCAGGATCTGGTAAATAAAGTGGATCACTGGCTATTTCCAAATCTTCTATAGTTTGTTGCATCGTCTCTACTTCATGATCCATTTCCCTGCGAACACTAAAACCATATTTTTTTTAAAAAAAGTTATTCACAGTAACTAAAAATATTTTAAAATAAACAACATTACTTTTTAGAGAAAAAAAAAGAACTTACTCCTGCACACTTGTTCCAATATTTGTTAAAAATTCTTCCAGCTGTTCAGAAAGGTTTTCTGAGCCCATCTTAAAGAAGTTTATCTTTTAAAACAAAATTCAGATACTTATTTAGTTGGAACTTACAGAAGCTTAGATCTTTCTTTGGAGACTAAAAACATACCGTATTTTTCGGTGTATAAGACGGACCGGCATATAAGACGCAACTAGGAAAAAAGAATTCTGAACCAAATGGTGTAGTATAAATACCAGTGTAGTAGAATACCTTTTACAACCATGTATACTGTTTAAAACCATGTACACTTTTTACAAACTTCAAACTTGACACCTTCAAGACTTGTGGACTTCAACTCCCAGAATTCCTTCACCAGTGATACTAGCTCAGAAATAGGAACTGAAGTCCACAAGTCTTAAACTTGCCAGGTTTGAAGACCCTTGCACCCCTAACTCAAACAAACAAACAAACGAGGACAATTCATTTTGTAGTTGTTCCTTTAGTTACAGAAATGGCTAGTGATAGAATCATTTACAATTACAGTTCCCTGCTGAGGTTGTCTTAATATTACTACTATACCATGAGGTTTTCAAAGACCCCTCTCTTGACTATTCCAATTTTCACAACTGAAGTGCATGGAAATATATGGTGATGATGATAAACCTGAAATACTCCTTAAAAGGAGTGTTTCTAGAGCAGGGATCTCCAATCTTGGCAACTTTTAAGACTGTGGACTACAACTCCCAGAGTTCCTCAGCCACCTTTGCTGGCTGAGGAACTCTGGGAGTTGAAGTCCACAAGTCTTAAAGTTGCCAAGGTTGGAGACCCCTGCTCTAGCATAGCATTTCTCAATCTTAGCCACTGTAAGCTATGCAGACTTCAACTCCCAGAATCCCCTGGCTAGCCTATGCCATGAGAAGCCCCACTCCCAGATAAAAGCTGCAAATCCATCCAGTTCAGAAACCTCTGAACCAGAAATGAAGAGGGAGGCACCTTTTGTTAAATCCGAGAGGATTCAGTAATATGATCTACTGGATCCTTCTCTGAACTTTCAGGGATTGTGTTGCCCTACATTTCAGAAACCCCGTCTGCTGGGGACCCTTTCTCAAGAGCTCATCTTCTCTTCAAGAATGCCAAAAGAGCAATGCAGATACCAACTGCCCCCATTTTGAGTGCCACAGTCCAGCCTCATTTTAATCCGGAGTCGGCTCGATTCCAGAATCCCGGCCTTCTTGAGCAAGCAGCATTCCTGGCGAAGGAAAATGAGAGCGGGCGGATGGTTGTTCCAGGCAGCCATGAGTGGATTTCACCTCCCCCATCCTGGGAGGAAGCGGCCTAGAGTATGAGAAGGCGGCTTGGGGTGCGCCAGCAGTGGCCCACCTGCCCAGAAACGTCCTCTCCCTCAGCCAAGCGGTCCCGGCACTGCCCGCCGCAGCGGCAGATAGATCGGGCTGTCTGCTGCAAGCCGGAGTCCCAGCTGGGCAGCGGGCTTGCGGGGGGGGGGGGGGCTTTTCTGAGCCCATCCAAGTGCGGCAGGCAGGCAACAGGGCGCAGTTCGCCGCTTCCACAAAGCTCCCTTTTTGGCAGAAGTGGGTGAAACGTGGAAATGTATCCCCCTGGGATTCCCTCGCCAACTCTCCCAAGGCTGCCGGGCTTACCTTTCCCCCGCATTTCCCCTCCGCTCCCTCGTCTGCGTGTGTATGCGAAAGAGAAAGAGAGCCGGAGGGGAGGAACCACCTGGACACAAGCAGTGCCTGCGCTAATTTCCAAGCCTCCTCCATGACTGATTCTGTCTGGAAGCCCCGTCACCTCCCCCAAAAGTGACGGCGGTGGAGGTTCTCAGGTGTCCTCTGCCGCTGCTGCTGCGTCTTTTACCTGGCCGAAGATTGCCGGAAGCACCTGTGTCTGCCTTGCACGGAAGGCAGCGCTCGGGCTCCATTCTCCCCACCCCAAGAGAAGAGCGCTGGTCCTAAATGGAAAGAAAAGCGCTTTTGGAGCGCAGAATGAAACAGGGGGGTGCATGGAGTGGGGGAGGAGACGGGGCTCCCAGACAAAGAATCAATCATTCAGGAGACTTGGAAACTAGTGAAGACGCTGCTTGTCTTCTCCCTGACACCGAAGGATATGCGCGGCCAGTGGCGGGATGGCCGCAGCGGTTGGCAAAGGGCACGCCAAACAAAGCTGTCTCAGCTAGAGAGAAACAGCCCCCGCCCAGCCCCTGCCACAACCGCTTTTCCGCCTGATGGGAGGGCTCCTCGGGCAATGTCTCCCGGTCTCCTGCAGGGAGGGAAGCAGCCAAGGGCTGCTGGGTAGCCTCAGGGACAGCTGCCGAAGCACGGGAAGACTGCTGCCGCCGCCACTACTGACCACTGTCCAATCCCCCCCCCCCACGCAGCATTCGATGTATAAGACGCACCCAGTTTTTGAGGCACTTTTTTAAAGTAAAAAGGTATATATTATACACCAAAAAATACGGTAATTCTCCTTTATAGATATTAAATCACAACATGTTTATAATTTTCTATCAAATTACACTTATGTGCTTACTTTTCCAAAGAGAGGTTAACCATTTAGTACTTCTGCTTCATTTCATTGAATTTATATAGCTGCTCACATCACACAAGGTTTAGGTTTCGGTTTGGTAGTATTTTAATACTTTGGACGTTCAAAATATTTTAATGTAGTATTCCAAAATCTCCCCTTCACCATCCACTTTGGAATTTACCTGAGCCTGCATATAGCCTAGTAAGGGTTCCAACATAGCAATTTTCTTCTTATACTGCAGTGTATTTAATGCACAGAAGTAATGCATCATAGTCTGATGTTGTTTTTTCCGAGAAGTATATACATCTTCTGTAGCTTCATATTTGACCTTTAAAAAATATAATTCAAAGCAAGCACTTTACTATTAAAAGGAACAATTGCCTTGCAATGATATGAAAAAATCTAAATTCAATTTTTTTTTCCAAAATACATTTTCTCTTCTACTCATCTTCTACAGATTTGTAATTGTAAATATATCTTCATGGAAAGTTCTTTTTAAAATAGTTCCCATTATGATGTCACGTGAGATTTTATTTCTTTTCCAGAGCACTGTATGAACTGCTTGGCAAAATGTATTAAATATTACATTACCAAGTGAAGGCTGGGAAGGGGAGAAGAGAGAGAGAGAGAAAAGCAGCACTGCTACTGCTGAGATCTCCATTTTGCTAATTAATGTGGAAGATGTACAGAAGGATATCTCACTGAATAAAGACACTGATAACACTGGATAGGAACATGTAGCTGTACTACATATATTTCATTAAAGATTAGCTGCATTCACTAGAATCATCACATAATTTTAAAGATAACTGCAAAGCAATGTAGACTTTTTACATTACTATAGCACGAGTTCTAAATGCTGGATTAAAGTTTCACAAACCTTCTCATTTTCTCTTTTTTTTGAAAGTCGACTATATCTGGTAATCGCAGTATCATGATCTGAAAAAAACAAGTTCTATAATATTTAAATAGTAGCTACAAATATTACAAGTGTTGAAAGCAAAGAGCAACTAACACTTCAGTGAAGCAGTAATTCAGGCAATTAGGCTAATTTTGCCTTTTTCAAAATCTGCTTCCAATAACTTCATAAATGTTTTTATCATTTCAAGACAAAGTCTATTGTACTGATGCACTGATTATATCAATATCTTTTTTATAATGTCCTATAAGAACAAGAGCTTACTTATAACTTTCCCTCAATTACCTTGTATAGTTAATTTCTAAGATTAATTTTCTTTAATTTTTATATTGAAAAATAGTTTTTTTTAAAAATAGCAAAATTTGTCTCTGAAGACAGAAATTGCTTACCGGTAATAAAACATTAATCTTGACTGTTTATATTATAATCATGCAAAATCAAATAAAAAATAAACCATGAAAGTAATTTCTAAAACATACTTTACCATTGCTGGAGATCTGGAAAACCTCTTTTAAAGTCAGAATTTCTGAAATGAACATAAGAAATATGGAGTGTTACTGTAGTTCTGCTGTTTCAATACAATATGAACAAAATTTGATTCAATTAATACAGGTCTTCAGCTGACCTACATTTTAGGGACCATATGAATTGTTTTACAAAGAGAAAATAATTCCCTGAAGTTATGGGATTGTATCCAATAGGTGAACTGTTTCTTCTTGTTTTCTCCTACACTTCTCTGAAAAGCCTTTCCCCAAAGTCAGGGGCTCTCTTTTAAATGTCATGTCATTTGAGATCGTAAACTTGCTGTGGCAGAACTCTTCACCTGAGTTTTTTTAAGGAATTCAGAAGGTCAAAACAAAATAGCCATACAAATTTATTCAAATTTAAGCCTATTACTTCAGTAAAACATACACAAGATTACAGTTTCATATTTCAAGAGGATTAATACACACATATTACTAATGCATAAGTATTCACTCCACTGAACTCAAGGGATTGCAGCACTACATTCTGCTCAAACACTGTTCTGTACAGGCAGAAATAGATCCCCCCTCCCTGCCCTTGTTCTCTGCTCTCTATCCATTCAACTTTTATTTCTTTTTATTATTGTATTCGTGTATTCTTATTATATTCTTTTTCATTGTTTGTTTTATTGTTCTATTTTCTTACTACTGTTCTGTTTACTCTCCATTTTTAAATTTTTATTGTTGTTTTTATATTTATTGTTGTAAGTCATCTATTATTTGCAAAATAGGCAGCACATAAATGCAACAAATAAAATAAATAATAAATGGAAACAAGAGGTCACTCAAATAACCAGGCCCCAGAGATAAAGGGCTTTAGAGCTAGCAACCACAACCTTGAATTCCTACCAGAAAGCCACTGGCAATCACTGCAGTTTGTGGGTGCAACGAGATGTCTATATGGGTGCAGCATGAGATATCCATTGCTATTTGTGCCACTGCATTTTGTACCCACTGAATACTCTATATAAGGGCAGCCTCATGTAGTCAACACTGCAATAATCCAATCCTGAGATAACCAGAATATAAATAGCAATCTGAGGGGCCTTCCTCGTTGAGGAAGGATGCAAATGACACAGATGTGTAAAGTTTCACCTGACCTCAGGAGATGAGCAGGAAACCCCCTCCCCCCTCTAAAAAAAACCTGAGTACCAGCCTTGAATGAAGAAATACAATTATTTGCAAGAACAATAATGGAAATGTCTCCACCAAAAGGCCCATTCAGTCTATTTTATTTACTGTACTCCATTTTTCAGCCCCTAAGTCCGTGAGGGCGAAACTATGGCACATACGGGAGGGCACACAAGACTTTGTCCTGTGCATGCACGCGCTGGCCAGCTGATTTTCAGCCTTTGAAAAGTCAGTTTCATTTTTTTTTAATATATTTTATTAATTTTTCATAAAATTGACAGACAGACATACATTTAACATATAGTTGGGGTTACAATTACCCCACTTATCTTAGAAGTCTATTTTAATACAGAAAAAGAATATACTAATAATTCATAAAATCAACATACTAGTTTAAATGAAAAGAAGAATTTTGTTTTATGTAATTTAAATATTATAAAAAGAAAAAAAAAGAAAAAATTGTTCTAAAATATTTAAACATTTCCATATCATTTAAATTTTATTTTATTAAATGTATGTATGTCTGTTTGTCAATTTTATGAAAAATTAATAAAGTATATTAAAAAAAAGAAAAGAAAAGTCAGTTTCATCCTCTGGGCGCTTCAGGGAACTTTCCTGAAGCCCCTGGGGCAAAATTCCCCCAACAGACAAACCGGCAGTTTGGGAAAACGCACTTCCAGTTTGCCTGTTTGGGCTTTTTTTTCACCTACCAGCAGTGGTGGGTTCATACCGATGTGGTACAGAGAGCCACACCAATATAAACCGACTGATTTTCTGTGGTTCCCCCCCCCCCCAGCGTCTTTGTGTGGAAGAAGCCCTCAGCTGGGCTTCAAACGAAAAATAAAGGTCAACTTTATGACAATGGCAGGCGGAAGTGCTTCTTTCACACAGAGACACCATTAAAAAAAAAAAAACAACCAGTGGGTTCAACTGTTGCAGCTCTATGGATCTTACCGATAGGAACCCAACACTGCCTGCCAGGCTTCAGAAAGGCCTGTGTGCATGCACAGGGGTCAGCACGGAAGGGGGGATGCATGCAGGGGGGAGGGAAGGGGACACGTGCACGCATGCTAGTACATCCACCCACATCCTTTTGGCACGCGAACCAAAAATGTTTGCCATCACTGCCCTAAGTGGATGGATGGATGATAGATACAGGATGGATGGATGCCTTGAGACTGCTGGAAGTTGTAATTCAGCAGCTTTTTCAGGGCAATCACTTATGCATTCCAACCTTTATCATTCCCTTTTGCCTAAAACTGTTTTCAATGAAACAAACATTCTTAGATTTGCACTGAACTTCAGGGGGCCACTATAAATGGAATATACTGTATATTAAATATTGTTATACAAAACATTGTCCAGCAATCTGTGATCTTTGTGACAACAATTACAGTACCTTTTATATCTCTTTCTTTGAACTGTGTGATAGGAAACATCATGGCATCTGCTAATTGAGTTGATAGTACCGCATGACAAGAACTGAGCTAAGAAAAAGAAAAAACCAAGTACACACAGTTGCCTAAAATGTAGACATTTTTAATATTTCATGGGTTTTACATATGTGTGTAAAAAATAAGAAAAAATGTCAATTGAAGCATGGGCTGCAGAAGCAGCACAGCCTGGCATGTTTACATCTGTTCTTTTTTGCACAAGTGGATAAAAAACAAAATATATATTGTTTAGCATTATTATTTATTTATTATTATTATTCATTATTTAGTCTTATTTTAGTCCGATGTAATCATTTATTACATTCAAATAAGACCCAAAAATGCAGTATGATGAATCATTATATAATCCTAACTTTTAGGCAGAACAAATCTGCATTTTAATATCTCCATTTGAGAAAGTGTTGGTGCCTACCATTAGGATTATGCCATTCAAAAAATGTTGTTTGAGAAAGGGAGATGACCTGGACAACAATATGCAAGAACTAATATATAATCAAATAGGATTGACATTCCTTAAATCTTAAGAAGCAAGATTGTATTTGGAAGAGATCTAGGCAAGCTCTTCCCTGATAGAAAGAAGAGGAAGTAAAATACAATCAAACTTGCAATTATCTTGCAATAGATTATCTCAATAAAATATAAATTTTATTCTCTTGTATAGTTGATTTTCTGGCCTGGTCTACCTAACGTGACTGACAGCTTGCAAGGTATGAAGGTTATAGACATTACATGTCATCTGTAAAACCTGCTTGATAATGATGCAAAAGAGGCAGCAGTCATAGCCAACACTAGTAGCAGTGACGTCGGAATGTATAATTAGCCAGTTGTGGAAGCCAAATTTAGACTCCTAAATAGAAGATCAAAACCAGGAACACCAAGAGAGCAGTGTTAGAAATGCTGTTTGTTTCATGCGTGCACCCAACCAGATAGGCAGAGCACAGGGATTTTAATGCAATTATGGTATGACGGCACCAGATGGAGATGCTTAGATTTGTTAGTCATTGTGAAACATTTCTAAAGAAACAAAAACTGCATAAAAGGAATGTAGGCTATTGGCACATAAAATCTAAAAGGTCACAGACCAGTTTTTAAATTGATTCCTGGGAGGAAATTAACAGTACCAATCAATTCAAAACGGTGCACACTTTTAAAAAAACAGTTAGGGTCAACGTTGTACATGGATGCTGATCATGGCAACCAGAAGATAAAATGGGAACAAGACAGTCATGAAAAAAATTAAGCCAACAACTTTTCAATTTTTTTAAAAAAGGAACAGAATGCATAGTTGTTTTAATACAATGCTAGAAATCTCCAAAGAATGTTGTAATTCTTGTAATAATGGAGAATTTGGATTGTCCTAATAGAAACTAGGTATATTACGATCAGGTTATGACAGAAGTCACAATAATGGTCTCATAGAATAGCTGATCTTGAAACAAATAGAGGGGAAGCAAACCTAGATTTTATTTTAAGGGGTTACAGTGAACCCTCGATCATCGCGAGGGTTCCGTTCCAGGACCCCACGCGATGATCGATTTTTAGCGAAGTAGCGGTGCGGAAGTAAAAACACCATCTGCGCCTGCGCAGATAGTGTTTTTGCTTCCACTGCCGCCCGCCCTTCGCCCGCCCACCCCGTTGCTCGCGCCTGGGGTGCGCACGCGTTTGGGGACTCCCTAGATCCGCTCCCCAGCTGGGGAGCGGATCTAGGGAGTCGCGCGTTGCTGGGGAAAGCGCGCGCGTTGCTGGGGAAAGCGCGCGCGTTTGGGGACTCCCTAGATCCGCTCCCCAGCTGGGGAGCGGATCTAGGGAGTCGCGCGTTGCTGGGGAAAGCGCGCGCGTTGCTGGGGAAAGCGCGCGCGTTTCGGGACTCCCTAGATCCGCTCCCCAGCTGGGGAGCGGATCTAGGGAGTCGCGCGTTGCTGGGGAAAGCGCTGCGCGTTGCTGGGGAAAGCGCGCGTGTTTGGGGACTCCCTAGATCCGCTCCCCAGCTGGGGAGCGGATCTAGGGAGTCGCGCGTTGCTGGGGAAAGCGCGCGCGTTGCTGGGGAAAGCGCGCGCGTTTCGGGACTCCCTAGATCCGCTCCCCAGCTGGGGAGCGGATCTAGGGAGTCGCGCGTTGCTGGGGAAAGCGCGCGCGTTTCGGGACTCCCTAGATCCGCTCCCCAGCTGGGGAGCGGATCTAGGGAGTCCCGAAACGCGCGCGCTTTCCCCAGCAACGCGCGACTCCCTAGATCCGCTCCCCAGCTGGGGAGCGGATCTAGGGAGTCCCGAAACGCGCGCGCTTTCCCCAGCAACGCGCGACTCCCTAGATCCGCTCCCCAGCTGGGGAGCGGATCTAGGGAGTCCCGAAACGCGCGCGCTTTCCCCAGCAACGCGCGCGCTTTCCCCAGCAACGCGCGACTCCCTAGATCCGCTCCCCAGCTGGGGAGCGGATCTAGGGAGTCCCGAAACGCGCGGGCTTTCCCCAGCAACGCACGACTCCCTAGATCCGCTCCCCAGCTGGGGAGCGGATCTAGGGAGTCCCGAAACGCGCGCGCTTTCCCCAGCAACGCGCGACTCCCTAGATCCGCTCCCCAGCTGGGGAGCGGATCTAGGGAGTCCCCAAACGCGCGCGCTTTCCCCAGCTGGGGAGCGGAGCTGGGATGTCCCCAAGCGCGTGCCGCCCGCCCGCCCACGCCGTTGCTCGCGCCGCCGCTGGGGTCTTACGGGGGCAAGAGGGGGAAGACCCAGGGAAGCCTCTGCCCGGCGGGGAAACTCCACCATCTATGCATGCGTGGAAGGGCACGCATGCGCAGATGGTGGAGTTTACTTCCTGGTTGAAAACTCGCGAAATAGCCCTTTCGCGATACTTGAACACGCGAAACTCGAGGGTTCACTGTACTATGGTTTAAGTATTATAGAACTGACAGAAACCAATGACCATAATACTATTTTATACAACATACCAATGGAAGACTGCACTGTCTGCAAATTCAAACACTATCATGTTGACTACAAAATAGTCAGTCCTCCTGAGCTCCTATCTGAACAGCAAATATATTTGCAAAGTTACATCTTATGTATTAAGTATGGACTGTTCAGAAGTAGAAGCCTTTACTCATTGTCACTCATACCATTGTCACTTTGTGAGTAGATTATCCTAATTATATATAGAATGGCAACATTTTCTGAGTGCCACAAAATAGGATCTTCTGAAAGATATTTGGGGAGTAATAAGATTATGTTACCTTGAATGCCTCAGATTGATTGTCTATAATGGCATTATTTCTGGTTTTTTGGTCTTTGATATTAATATTATGAACTGTTCAAAGTCTTTAGAAATGGAGAGATATAAAAGTTGCATGCATGGAAAATAGGCTGATGGGTATTTAGAAAGGAACACTTACTTCATCTATCACTTTGGCAAACTGTTGAAGAGTAGAATTCATAACTTCATCATCACCACCCAAAGGAAAGCGCTACCAAAACAAAAACAACCCCCCATCACTTTTTAAATTCTGTATTTATTGATTTTTTTTTCATTCTAAAAAAGTCACAGTAACATTGCAAATGTCTAACAATTTGTACTAATTTAACATTGCTAGAAAATAATAAATCTTAATGCACCATTAAGTTGCTAATTATTTGTTAAATTTATATGCCATGTTTCTCAGAAAACATGACCCACCCAAATAATAACCCCACCCTAATTTTGGGGGAGTGGGCCTAATATTACCCCTACCCCGAAAATAAGCCCAGGGGAATGGATGTGGCCAGCACAAATGGCAGCGTGAGCGCAGGAGGGGGCAACTGTCTGACTGAAGCCCACTGGCTTCTTGGGGCAGTGCAAATACCGCTTTTGTCATTCCCTTCTGCATGTTGCACCACTTTCCCAAAGCTGGCAGCTACATGGCCAGCTGCTTTGTTTGTCCCCCTCTTTTTGGAAGGCGAGCTGGAGGGTTTTTTTGGTGAACGGAAGGAAAATGGGGAGGGGGGGTGTTTCTTGCTGTCATCTATTCCTCAAGTTCAGACTGAAGGAAGGATGGCAGGCAGGAAAATCCCCCTCCCAATTTTCTTCCCACTTGCCCAAAAGCCGAAAGGTCAGAATAGAGGCAACAGCATATCCATGGCGTGTCCAGCTCAACTCAAGCGCTTATTTTCAAATCTAAAAGAAAATAAGACTTGGTCATATTTTCTGAAAAACATGATATATTTAAAAGGTATCAAAAACACCTTTCGGCCAGGAAAATTGTGCAGTTTCAACTTATTTTCATATGTTTTCCCATTTCTGTGTTTCTATTTGTTATTTTCTGGTTTGTGTTGTTATGGATAGATAAACCTTTCATGTTTTAATCAGACTATGCATGTTTTAATCTCTTATTTCTTTGTAAGATACCAAGAGCCATTTGACTGTTACAGGGTAGATATGTAATAAGATAAATAAATTCTTAATAAGAACTGAGCAAAAATAAAGTGCATAGGCCTTATATGAATAAGAAAGTGGAAAAATGAATTTAATTTCTATGTGCTAAGCTACTATTAAAACATATAGAAGGAGTTTATAGAAGATGCTACAAACTAGACAAAAAAAGATTAGGTTACTCTGTAATTAATTTTCCATGTTGGAGGATCCAGTCACTAACTATCCCAATATGTTGTAAAAATCAGGCCGCCATATTAACCCATTCAACTTGGATCAGAACATTTTAATTTTATAAGTGGGCTCTACCTGTTTCTCATATTCTTTTAGAAGCTTTGAAGTCAAATGTGTTGCCGCACTGAGTTCATTCTGAAAAAGAGAATTTATTCTGATTTTAAATAGATTTTTCAAATATAAATGACAATAGAAGTACAATATAAAATAAATTAAGCAGAGTTAAACAATGTTTCTTTAACTGTGCATGCTTTTTGTAACAATTATAGTTTCCCATTTTTAAAGTGGAATGATTTATTACAAAGTCATACATCAGCATGCACACTTTTAAAAGAGTAATCATAGATTTAGCTAAACAAATAAAAATTAATCAAATTCCCAAAATTGTGAATGACCCATTAATGATAATAAAAAATAGCACTTTCTCTAAAAACAAAAATTAAACTGTGCTAAAAGATGTGAAAGTAAAGTCAACAAGCAAAAAGAAGAGTGCTGTATATCTTTGGGATCCTTAATCTATGCAGATTATAGATTCAAAATTACTTGCAGAAGAGGGGAAGGTTTTTAAGAATACATGCAATTGTAAGTTTTTATGCAGGCCACAAATGATCAACATTATCTTAAACATGCACACAGCTTAATAATCGGCTGTTTGTGTGAAATAAAAAAAAATCCTTTTTATGACAGAGATATTCAGCATAAATCAGATTATTAATTGGTTTACCTGTTGGGCAATCATAAAGATTGACTGTTTAGGAGGTAAATTACACTGTTGCAGTTAGGTTTAAGGTGGACTTTTACATCAAAATATATTCTTGTTAGAAACTTCTGAAGAATTTACAAGTTATTTATTACTGTTATTTGTTAAACAATTAACATGAAAATATTAAACAAAATCTATATTTCTCTTTTTTCATTCTTTTTTCAAAATACACCGCTCAAAAAAATAAAAGGAACACTTAAACAATACAATATAACTGCAGGTAAATCAAATTGAAATTGTGAAATCAAACTATCCACTTAGGAAGTAACAATGACTGACAATCAATTTCACATGCTGTTGTGCACATTCAACTTTGTACAGAACAAAGTATTCAGTTAGAATATTTCATTCATTCAGATCTAGGATGTGTTATTTGAGTGTTCCCTTTATTTTTTTGAGCAGTATATATTGACGTATGGGATGGACAGAAAAATGGAAACACCTTGATAAATCATCAAAATATCTTTTAATATAGTGTTGGTCCATATTTTGTGGCAAATACAGCCTCAATTCTCTGAGGTATTGATTCATACAAATTGTGAATTGTTTTCAAAGGAATTTTAGCCGATTCTTCAGTTAAAGCACCCTCCAGTTCTTTTAGAGATGGTGGTGGTGGAAATCGACTTCTTACTTGACTCTCTAAAATCGACCATAAATGCTCAATAATGTTGAGGTGTGGTGATTGTGGTGGCCAGATGAGATGCTGAACTTCATTAGAATGTTCCTCGTGCCATTCTTTAACAATTCTTGCTGTATCGATTGGTGCATTATCATCTTGAAAGATGGCATCCCCCTCTGAAAACAGTTCTTGAACCATGGGATGAATTTGGTCGGCCAAAAGTCCTAAATAGTGATGGCTGTTAATTCTTCCATGGAGAGAAATAATTGGCCCGGCGGATTTCCATCACTGAACCCCCGCCATGTTTGACGGTTGGGAGAAGGCAGTCTGGATGAAATTATTCTTTTGGCTGTCTTCAAACATAAACACAGCCGGAGGTTGGAAAAAGGGTAGTCTGTACAATTTCCCTTAAGCAGTCATTAAGTACTTAGCCAGCAGCTGTGGAGAAACTTCACACCCCTTCTTCTTCCAATGAAGTGAGACACACACACACACACACACACACACACACACACACACGTTGCTCTGCTTTGGTTTCAAAGGCGTGAAAAAGCAACAAAGTCTAGCACACAAGATTCCTGACAAATGTGAACAGATATTCTTCCACAATGGCCAAACCCACATGTTGCTATTTATAGCAGCAGCCCTAATTACTGGAGCCCCACCCAAACACAGGTGGCCTCCCTTATTTCCTGTAATACGTTCTTACTTGGTCTCTTCTACGCATAATTTTGCACTTGCGTGGGTCCAAAATGTCATCATCTGAAGCAATAGAAGATCAGGAAGATTGACTGCCTTGGCTGTGTGCCAAGCCCTCCTCTGCCGAGTCACTCCCACCTTCTTTTTTGCCAGAGGAAACTAAACTCTGAACTGATTCTGTCGGCAATAACACAGGCCTGTGACACGTTGAAGTTTCCCCTGCATCCACCTCCACATTCCCTGGGGCAGGAGCTGGGCCAGAGCCAACCACAACAATTCTCTTTCAGGGTCTGTTGTATTTCTGCTACTTTGTCATCTAGTTCTTTCCTCCTTCCCTTCATTTCACCTGTGTCAACCTTCAATTCACCCATTTCCGCTTTCAGATCATCACGTTGCTGTTTTGCTACATTTTGGGTTTTCTGCATAAAATCTTGCATAACAGCTAATGTGTCTTGAATTGTTTGCAGCGTTGGTTGTGATTGGGGTTTCTCCTTTGCTTTCTCCTTATCTTTCTCTTTGGCTAACATGCTTGTAATTGTTTTCTGTTGAACTGGGGATGCCAGTGGAGACACTTGTGGACATAGAGATGTAATTGAAATCTGTTTTTTGAATGACTTTATATTGGTGGATGTACTTGACATCCTGTTTGTATTTCTAGACTTGTTTTTATTTAAAGTAAGTCTAATTTTTTTCCAAACTGGCATTCAGCTATTTACTGACACTGTATTATAAAAAGGAAATATATTTTTGGAGTGAAGAAAAAAAGAATTCCTCACTTTTAGCTTCTATATATTTTCCCTTACTCCGCTATATAAAATTTCAATTATCCAAATAAACTCCAGACAATATTTAAAATTGCACCTATAAGTCTGATTAAGACAGTCTTATTCTAATAGTTTTGTTTTTCACTGTGATTTAAAAAAAGAAAAAATCATAATTCTATCACTTAGCAAGGTTTCAAACTTAATTATTGTTATATTCTTAATATTATTACTTAATACCTAATCAATTAGTCTATATATAAAGTACAGAAAAGAAAGAGGTGTTTTTGAAACAATACTATTAAAACTTAATTATATTAAACTTTATACACTAATATGTAACTTAATAACTTAATATCACAAAATTATAGAACTTAATAATATGGAAACTTATAATATAAGACTTTATATAAAACTTTATAAAACTTATAAAACTATAAAACATAATATAAGATTTTTAAAAATAATACTAGTTGAAAAGTTAAACAGTTAGTAATTTTTATACTTTAATCAAGTATTTTAAAACAACAACCAAATTCTTTAAAGTTGGGGTGTACCAAACCAAGAGGGAGGAAATTAAAAAATTAGGAATTCATTATATAGTTTAACAATCTAAAAAGAATGAAGAAAGAAAAAAAAGGGTAGAAATGAAGTAAAAAGCAACAAAATAACTATAGAATAAAGTATGTAGTATAGCTTCTAAAAAAATACCAAATATACCAAAGAATTTTTAATACACTTAAAATAGATTTCTTCTGGAATCAGTTTTTTAAAGTTCTTGATTGTTCTTCTTCTTATTTCTTTAATCTTTATCTAATTCATCTCTTCTGTTTTTAATATTTAATGTGAAGTCCAAGATGTGAAGTCCAAAATTTTAAGGATCTTCCTCCAGAATAAAGTTGGTCTTTAAGTATGGTCCAAATTATAATAGAGTGTAGTCTAAATTGAAATTATAATCCAGTTATGGTCCAGCTATAATCCAATTAGACAAATTAGTGTTCAGATATAGTCTGAATTGTGGCAAATTATGACAAGTTAAAATCCAAAGTAAAGTTATAAGTCAATTGTAGTCCAATAAAGTCCAAGTTATATTAAAGTGTGATCCAAGTTCGAAATTGTAATCCAAATTATAGTTGCAGTCAAATTGTATCAAGTTATAATCCAAATTAAATTTATAATCCAGTTATAGTCCACGTCAAAGTTTTATTTCTTGTACAGTTAATCCGTTTATGATCTGGGTTTCTTCCAAATAGTCCAATTTAGATTTCTTCCAAATGGCCCATTCCTGTTTACTTAAGGCGAATATAAACTTCAATTTTCAAAAAGCAAGTTTAATCCACTGCAACTCAGTCTTTTATTTTCAATTATGCATTCTCTGTTCCACTATATCTATTCTTTCCTTTTTAACTTTTATATATATTTTAGTTTCTGTTTGTTTTCAAAAAGCAATCCTTCTGCAAGTAAAAAAAAAACTTCCGGGAACAGTAGCCACTTTCAATTCTCTTTTTTCATTCTTTAAAGTCTTAAATTCTTAATATATCATTCTTCATCTGCCCTCATCCCCTGGATTTCTTTTCAGGGATGGGAAAAGGTAATATTTATTTCTGTTCTTGCGATTTATGTTTAGGAAAGAAGTTCCAGCTGCTAGTTCCCTTTTGCCCAAGGATATTTGTTTTTGTTTACTTCTCTTTGTTCCCCTTTTAATTTAAGAAATAATTGCTTTTAAAAGTTGTGGAACCAATAAAATTAATTTTATAACTTACTTTCTTCTTTTCTTTCTTTTCTGCTCTTCTCTGTCGATCTTATTATTAATTGACTTATTCTGATCGTCTTCCCTTCCTCTGGCATGGTCGTGCTGCTGTGGCCGTGTCTTCAGCAAGCCAAGACACGGTTTTTCCTTCCCCAAAGCTGCGGGGCAGTCCCTTCCCTCCGGAGCGCTGGCGTTTTGCTCCTCCGGATCCGGGAGACCCCCTGTTCTTCAATTGGACCGTCTGAGCCCGATCAGATCACAAAAAGCAACCTTTGGGGGGGGGGGAAGGGAGCATCGGGGACAGAGCCCTATCACGGACCTCCCACTGTAGCTCCGTTCCCAACCGGAAGAACTGGCATGTATTTATAGGGGTGCAGTGGCCCAAGATCATGTGGTCATCTTTTGCAATCTTCTGAGACACAAAGTAAATGGAAAAGCCACATTCATTTAACAACTACAAAGATTCAATTAACAACTGTGGCAAGAAATGCCATAAAATGTGATAAAACTAACTTAAAACTCACACTCCTTAGCAATGGAACTTTTGAGTTTAATTGTGGTTGTAAGTTTACAACTATCTTTACAATTACATCAGTGATCAAAATTGGAAATATGATTGAAGGTTAATTAATTTCTGCATTTTACAGTCAAATTACCTGTGCATCATAAATTCGGTGCATAGCTTTGTACAACTGGTTGATATATCTGGAAATTGCAGCAGCATCTTCTTCAAATACACCCAGTAAAGATCTTGTCTAAAAAGAAGAAAATCAATTTTATAATATTCAAACTGCTCTACTTCAGCTACATTTAATAAAATTCTATGTCTATTTATAGGTAAGACAGAATGAGAATTCAAAACATTTCTATCTGATCTTTGACACATTACTAAAAGTTACCTGGCTAAAAGCACTTTTAAGTCCAAATGCACTTCATTAAAATAAAGTATGCTGGCCTGGTAATAGAATACTTAAGTTCCTTTCAATAAAATAGTTCATTTACTATTCTTTTTAAGACCAAGTGATAGGGCCTAATAATTAAATATTTGAGCTTTACATTTTTGCCAGTTATAAAAATTTAATGCTATACAGTTTAAATCTATTTTATATTGAAATCTATTTTATATTACATGATAAAATTTCCTTTGGGTGAAGATTCTAGTGGCTACCACACAGAGATATCAAAGTTGTATTCCTAGCTAAAACAAATTCAAAGAATAAATATATTCTCTAAATGATAAAGTATAATTCAAGTTAAGCTTTATAATCATAAAGTATCATTTAATGCTGGCTTTTCAAACTGTTCCTTACTAACTTATGTGGAAACTGAACAGTAATAGAATAAGAACACTGCCTTTTATGGATGGCTAACTGGCTATAAATACTGTAGAATCTAACAACAGTTTATAGAATTTACATTTGCATGGATAGAATGAATATATATGAAATGTCCTTCTAAATTCTCATTAACTAATTGATAATGACTCAAAATACTAAGTATATTTTGGGAATGAATGTATATACTGTGAATTCCTATTTTTTTACAGCTTAAAAATTGTACAGATAGGATCCTCAGTTATATGAAACAAAAAGCCTAAAGTGTCTCTCTTTAAAGACAATTTACATTTCCAGTGATAAGACAACCTTCAGGAGGCCTTCCTTGTGAAATATTTAGGCTGGCTACTCTAGGACACAGAATGCTGAAGTAGAGGGCATACAGATAATGTAACACAGAGAGCTTTGCTAAATAATGTTAGCTGAAATTTCCAGGGATGATGGTTGTCCCAATTATGGAAATTACAAAAGACCGATTAGATAAATGGCTTTAACTAGTTTTAGTGCAATTTTAAATTAATTATATTTATAGAATTACAGGAATTTCCACTTTATTAAAAACAACAGAACAACAAAGAGATAAAAAGAACTTTAGCTTTGCAGTCTAGGTCTGAAAGCCCTAAGTTTCTATACATACAAGGAATCACATTTAAAATACATTCTTAAATTTCAATCTTGGTTTTTAATAAATGATTTAAAGTATCAACTTCTTGAATTCCTTTTTCTAACCGAAACCTCATTATTTGCCTTTTGATACCAAAATGGTACCATTCAGAAACAATAATGAAATATCAATAGGCTTGGGAAAATCCCAAGATTTGCTAAAGTATTAAAAAAGGCGTTTTTAAAGGAAATATTTAAGAGTAGGAGACAATTAAATAATAAACTTAATGGGAATATTTTCAATGATCAAAGTCTGCTGAAGATCTAAATAGTGGGACACACAGGAAAAAGAATGGAGGAGCAGATGGAATGGAATATCCCAGAAAAGGACATGGCTTGTATTTTAAAGGGAAGCAATCTCTACTGCAATATTCTTGCAATGTTGCAAGTCCTACACCAGTGATGGCCAACTTTTTTTGGCTCGCCAAAAGAGTATGTGCGAGCGTAATAGCGTATGTGTGTGTGTGTCTAGATCCATAATGCAAAGCCCTCCCCGTGTATGTGCACAGCCCCCGCACTGCCCCTTCGCATGCGTACAACCCACCCACCCCCACTGTTTCCCATGCATTTGTACAGGCCTCACTGAAGCCTCCATACTTTTAGTAGGCCGGGTAGCTGTTTTTCCTCCTCTTCGGGATTCAGGAGGCTTTCCTGAGGCCTTGGGAGAGCAAAAACAGCTGAAAAGAAGGCCCCAAATCAGCTGCTAGCACACACATGCATGCTAGAACTGATATAGGGCAATGCCTCATTCGCCCTCAGATATGGCTCTGCTTGCCACTTGTGGCACCCGTGACATAGGTTTGTTATCACTGTCTTACACTATGCCTTTCTGTTTATGCTGAGGATATGTTTAGAGATACAGATCATACACGAGTAGCAACTTTTACAGAATCTAACTAGGACTAGGAATCCTCAATCTGACTATTGTATTGGCAGTTCTGTGTTAGCAAATACTGTACTTCAAAAGAAAAGGATTTAGGCGTAGTGATTTCTGACAGTCTCAAAATGGGTGAACAGTGCAGTCAGGCAGTAGGGAAAGCAAGTAGGATGCTTGGCTGCATAGCTAGAGGTATAACAAGCAGGAAGAGGGAGATTATGATCCCGCTATATAGAATGCTGGTGAGACCACATTTGGAATACTGTGTTCAGTTCTGGAGACCTCACCTACAAAAAGATATTGACAAAATTGAACGGGTCCAAAGACGGGCTACAAGAATGGTGGAAGGTCTTAAGTATAAAACGTATCAGGAAAGACTTAATGAACTCAATCTGTATAGTCTGGAGGACAGAAGGAAAAGGGGGGACATGATCGAAACATTTAAATATATTAAAGGGTTAAATAAGGTCCAGGAGGGAAGTGTTTTTAATAGGAAAGTGAACACAAGAACAAGGGGACACAATCTGAGGTTAGTTGGGGGAAAGATCAAAAGCAACATGAGAAAATATTATTTTACTGAAAGAGTAGTAGATCCTTGGAACAAACTTCCAGCAGACGTGGTAGATAAATCCACAGTAACTGAATTTAAACATGCCTGGGATAAACATATATCCATCCTAAGATAAAATACAGAAAATAGTATAAGGGCAGACTAGATGGACCATGGGGTCTTTTTCTGCCGTCAGACTTCTATGTTTCTATGTTTCTATGACTATGAATCACTCTGTCTTTAGCAGAACAAACAATACCCAAAACTCTTGAAGAAGTAGAATCTTTCACAGGATATGTTTTTGATCAAGAAAAAGTTTTAGACTCCACTGCTGTAATCTTGAACACTACTGTGGAACAGATACAGCATATACCACAGCATGGATGGTGTCCTTGGCACACAAAGAACTGAATCATTGTCATGCTTATCAGAAAAGGCCTGAAGCTGATAATATCAACTTGAAGTTAAAACGTAGTTTACCTGCTCCTGACAGGAGGGGAGGCAGGACATTTTATATAATATAGTAACCAAATGATACTTAATTGCTTTTAACATAACAATATTTATGTTTTTGTATAAAAATAATTATTAGTATTTGCATAAGAAAATGAAGCAAAAAATTAATCTGGATCTAATAAGTAAGAACATCACTAACTAAACTTTTGAACAAGTGCAACAAAGGGTAATGTATTTACTACTGCATTTATTATCTTGAATCTGAATGTCTGATTTAAAAGTGATGAATATTAATTATCTATAACAAGCAACACAAATGTTAAGTATTTTTCTGAAATCCTTCAAGTTCCACTAAAGCACACACACAAAAAAGATAAGAAGGGAAAGGGTCCTTCACTGAGGGATCCAATTGTTGAATCTGAATTGTTGTAAGCAGTGTGCCAATCTTGATCTCAATGAGTGTTTTAAATGGGCAGCTTTAAAAATGTACTATGCATATTTATTAGAAGTAATATCTTTAAATGATCACTGGCACTTGCAGGAGAATACGCTATTAAAAACTGAATTTTAAAATATTCTCAAAAGTGGGGCGAATGTAAAGATTAATAGAAGAAAGATGTAAAGAGGTAAATATATGTAAATTAAGGGCATTATATAGGTATTTAAAAACTGAACTCAATCTCATAATAAAGATTATTTTACCAAAGCTTCATCTAACTGTCTAGTTCAGTTAGTTCTGTAACCCAACAACACAGATACAGACTTCAGTGGATAATCAGAACTGCAGGGGGAAAACGCCCAATTTCTGCCAACCTGCCTTCCATTGAGGACTTGTATACAGCATGAGTCCAAAAGAGGGCCATGAAAATATTTACTGACCCCTCACATCCGGGACATAAATTGTTTCAACTCCTACCCTCAAAATGACTCCATAGCGCAGGGGTCCCCAACCGCCGGTCCGTGGACCAGTACCGGGCCGCAAGGCATGTTGCACCGGTCCGCGGAGTCAGCAGCTGCTGTGGAGCCGGTGAGTGGCAAGCTGTTTCCTGTCTCTTTCCCCTCACGTTCACTTGGGACCGCCATTTGCCTCGGGCTGAGAAAACCTTTGCTTGCTTGCTTTCTTCCTTTCCTGTCTTTCTTCTCTGGTCAAAAGTGGTCTATTTCCTCCTTGCGAAGCCCTCGCTCTGCCTGCAGCTCAAACGAAAAGGCTTTGGCATTGTGCAGCTCTTTTTTTGCTAGGCTCCCCCACCCTATTCCTGGGGTCCTGGGTGGGAGCGAAGCCAGGGGTGTGTGTGTGACCATGAAACCCCCAGCACCAGCTCTGGTAATTTTCTTTTGGAAGGATTCCTTGCTGCAAGAAAATTACCAGACCTGGCACTGGTGGGCGCTCCAAGCAGGCAGCAATCGCAAAGGAAGGTGACTGTGTCCGTGGAGGCACCTCCCCCTGCTCTGGGATTCCTTGCTGCAATCCCAGCCGGAACGGGGTGTGTGTGTGTGTCCTCTGGAACTGCTGAAAGGCAAACGGCGGTCCCGAGTGAACAGGAGGGGAAAGAGACAGGAAACCGCCCCCTCCTACCCTTTCTCCCTCTGTCACCTCAACTCCCCCGCAAAATTAAAAAGGGGGGGGGAGAGAGACAATGGAACGATAAGCTAAACCCCCTTTCCGCCCCCACCGGGCCATAGAAAAATTGTCTTGCTGAAACTGGTCCCTGGTGGAAAAAAGGTTGGGGACCACTGCCACAGAGCACTGCACACCAAGACAACTAATGCCATCAATTTGCTAAACAAATAATTCCCTCACCACTGTCAAACTATTCACTAAGGCTGCATTACTATTACTTCTCACCATTCCTATCACCCATCTCCTCCCCTTTATGATTGTAACTTGTTGCTTGTATTCTTACGATTTATATTGTTTCCTGATTGCTTATTTGTACTCTATGACAATCATTAAGTATTGTACCTCATGACAAATGTATCTTTTTCTTTTATGTACACTGAGAGCATTTGCACCAAAGACAAATTCCTTGTGTGTCCAATCACACTTGGACAACAAATACTTCTATTTTATCTATATTTCTCATCAATATAATTGCTATAGCTAAGATCATAAGAAAACTGGAAAGTGATTCTCAGATACAGTGTACAACAGCAGATCATAGGAAGTTTCTAAAAGATTTTCCTACTTTTTGTTTTTTGCAGCAACTGATGGGATACTGAACAATACAGGTTGTCCTCCACTTACAACTGTTCAGTTAGTGATCATTCAAAGTTCCAACAGCATTGAAAAAAATGAGATATGACCGTTGTACCATTTCCATAGTCACACAATCAAAATCTGCCTCCTTGGCAACTGATTCATGTTTACGACTATTGCAGTATCCCAGAGTCATGTGATCCCTTTTAGCAACCTTCTGAAGCCAGATTCACTTAACAACTGTGTTAGCAATTCAGTAACTGCACTGATTCACTTAGCAACTGTAGCAAGAAAGGTAGTAAAACGGGACAAAATTCACTTAGCAAAATGTTTCACTTAGCAACAGAAACGGTGGGCTCAATTATGGTTATAAGTGGACGACTACCTGTCTTTCACAGAGTAGGAAGTAGTTCTTCTAACTAGACACAGTGCCAACTTTTGCTATATAACATTCTTCTGATGTGTTTCGACCTCTTCACTACTTCTTGGAGAATAAGTACACCACAAATGATAAATTTGTGATAAATAGCTGCGGTGGCAGAGTGGTTAAGAGTGCAGTACTGACAGATATTTCTGCTGCCAGCAGTTTGGCAGACTGAATCTTACCAGGCTCAAGGTTGACTCAGACTTGGTAAAATGAGAACCCAGATTGTTGGGGGCAATAGGCTGACTCTGTAAACCGCTGAGAAGGCTGTAAAAGAACTATGAAGCGGTATATAAATCTAAATGCTATTGCTGTAAATCTCAGAAGAAAAGAGGAATTCATAATCATACCATTTATTCAATCCTCAACATTCAGAGACACTTAAAATATGCTAATTCCAAATCGTTATGCCTACAATGCTGGCAAAGGCAAACAGGTTTCTTCAGTCCTTGAGAGCCAAGGTGTGACTTCAAAGCTACCGATCAAAATCAATTTGGGCGAAGAAGGAAGGGCGCCTGAGGGGAGGCAGTCACTGAAACAATTGACACAATGCAAGGAACAAAAACAGAGAAGGCCCTTTTCTTTTTCTTTACAATATTTTCAAGGTTGACTCAGCCCTTACACCCTTCCAAGGTCGGTAAAATGAGGAGCCAGATTATTGGGTGCAATATGCTGTGTAAACCGCTGCACTGCACTATGAAGCGGTATATAAGTCGAAGTACTATTGCTATTATTTTAGATAGAAGATTCAGGGGAGGTTCAAATACACATCCTCATTATGCTGAGTTTCTCAACCTTAGCCATTTTAAGATATCTAAATGCTAATGCTATTGCAACGCTTCCTGAACTTCGGTAAGAAAACAACCCAAGTGCCAAGTGGGTACCACACTGCTTGTTTTCTCTCTCACGCGCCAAACACACAAGAGCCCCGCAGAAAAAAAAACAGCCACGGCTCCCTCCCTGCTGCCCAGCCAACCTTTTCCCCGAGGAGCCCTTAAGCTTTTTTCCACGCGAGATATCCCGCCACCTGCCAACACCTGCCGGTTTCAAGGCGGAGCCCTGATTTTACCCGCGGGAAACACGCATCTTCTCCCCCCTTCTCGCCCGCCCGAGTAGCTTGAGCCCTTCTCGCCTCTCCCGAGCGCCGCGGCAACTCGCTGTTTAGGGCCTCCGAGCCGCGGCGGGGCAAAAGGGAGCCTCCCTCTCTGGGACTGGAAGGGGGCCGAAGGCGCCGGCCAACCCCTCCCTCCTCCACCGCCGCCACCTGCCGCTGCTGCGCGGGGTCGCCTCACCTGAGGACTGTCCTCCAGCGCCTCTTCGATAGGCAGCTTGTCTATCCCAGGCATGTCGGCGGCTGAATATTCCCAGGCCAGGCCAACCCCCCCCTCCCTCCTCCTCCTCCTCCTCTTCTCCTCCTCCTCGCCGCGCCCAGCCCTACAGCCCTGTTCCCGCCTTCCCTCGCGCCTTGGCGCACCCCGACAGGCCCGCTCCGCTCAGGAAATCCCGCCCCGCCGCTTCCACGCGGCCGCCCGTCCGTCAGCGGGGCTGTGCATTTTCCTATTGGCTGGAAGACCGGTCAGTCTTGGCTGGACTGGGGGGGGGAAAGAAGCGGGTGCCTTTGTCAACCTCGCGGGGTTTTGGTTGGGGGGGGTAGGCGGAGATGGGAAGGGGTATCACTTGTGGGGGCTCCGTCCCGTAAGAGGGCAGTTTCTCTGCAGCAAAAAGGCCTGCGCCTCTTATATGCTCCAGGTGGCACTGCACCCTATGCTCCGCTTCTGTGCGGGCCCTCCTCTCTATTTGTGTCCGTGTTGCCGTGATTCATCTAAAATTGTAGTGTGGGAATTGGATCTCTGTCCAGATTTAGCTATACCTACTTGCTTTTGTTTATGTTTATGCCATACCTATTATCTTGTACATGTTTTGACATATATATATTCATTCATTCATTCTATCCATCCATCTATCTGCTCCGAGTCCTCGGAGAGGGGCGGCATACAAATCTAATAAATTATTATTAATTGTTATTAGATAGATGGATAGATAATAACAACAACAACCTATCTATCTGTATCTAATAAAGATGGCAATGAGCTCATTTAGGGCTGCTTGATAAAGAACTTAGTAATGCGATTTAGAGTGCTGGATGAGAAAAGTGAATACAGTATTAATTTACTGCTTCAGAAAAGAATTTGAATCTCTGCTTGAGTTTTCCATGCTGCTAAACCCCAGAACCAATTCATGAAAGGCATGAATTGATTATGGAATTTTAAAAAGCCATACCTCATTCTCAATTTGCTTATTGACTCTCTGCAGTGATATTTGGGACATTGCAACTATAGACACACAGATTTAAGACAACAAGGACTTATGAAGAAACTATAGAAAATGTCCTCTTGATTTGCTGTACATATAATTATTGCCCTTAAAGAGTCTCTGATGACTACCTCTCAATATACAGTACAGTTATACCTCGAATTACGAACTTAATTTGTTCTGTGACCAGGTTCTTAAGTAGAAAAGTTTGTAAGAAGAAGCAACTTTTCACATAGGAATCAATGTAAAAGCAAATAATGCGCGCAATTGGGGAAACCACAGGGAGGGGGGAGACCCTATTTCCTCCCAGAAAATTCCTAGAGAGGCCTCCATGGAGGCTTCTCCCCACCTTTTCTGGTCCTGTTTCCTCCCAGAAGATTCCTTGAGAGGCCCACGGAGGCTTCTCCCTACCTTTTCCCATTATAGTTTTGGAGGCTGGGGTTTGTAAGTGCAAAATGGTCCTTGAGGCAAAAAAATCTTAAACACCCGGTTCTTATCTAGAAGCGTTTGTAAGTAGAGGCATTCTTAGGTAGAGGTACCACTGTACAGTATATAGCTTATATTTTTGGGGTATTAGATTGTGTGAAAGGGACAGAATATAACACCTTAATAGCTGGCAGCTTTTCAGTGATCTTGGTGATGGATAGATGGATAGAATTGAAATACAAATGGAGGCAACAGCAGCAAAAAAAAAATAATTCTAATGTTATTACTATTTAAACTGTGGTGTTTGCTGTGATTTGATTTAATTTAATTTATTGAACTTTTAAACCGCCCAACTCCTTGCAGACTTTGGGTGCCTTACAAGGATAATAAAATAGCAATACAGAATAAAAAGAATTAAAATATAACCACAATAATAAAACAACCCATTAACACCCCCCATCTCTTTCATTCAACAGTCATTCATATCTCTCAGGGCAACTAGTTGTTTCATGGGCCGCATGTTATTTTATGTTATTTATGTTATTTTATTTTTTATTTTTTTATTTGTATGTCTGCCCCTCTCACCAAGCAACTTTGGATGAGGAACAAAATTTTTAAAACGAGAGCAATTACAATAATACAAACATAGCATAGCAGACAAGATTAAATATCAAGAAACAGATTTGTAGTTTATGCCAACCTTATTCCGTCTTATTGCTTCCCTGTTGATCATGGAAGTCTCTAAAATGGTTGGTTAATGAGCACATTAATGAGAACCAGTCTGGCCCAGTGATTAAACCACCAAGCGTGAAACTGGGAGACTGAGATCTAGGCCTGCATTAAGTCATTAAAGCCAGTTGGGTGACTTTGGACCTGTCATTGTCTTTCTGCCCAATCTACCTCAGAGGGTTATTGTTGATGGAAAAAGTAAAATTATTTTTTATTATTTATTGGATTTGTATGCCTTGAATTCTTTAAGAATATATTGTTTATAATATAGGTGAAACAAAGTCATAAGTCTAAGAATGACTTCAGTATCAAATATTTATTATGTATCATATGAAGTAACTTGCAAAGATAAGCCCTTTAAAAATAAATTATTAACTAAGATATATTTACTAAGTCATATTTTTTGTATTCTACGTTTTCTATTGTTAAACATACCAAGATAGGTAGGTTGCCAAATATTTTATTATACTGGCAATGTTCTACCCTTTCTTTTGAAAAAATGATATGAGGAAAAGGGAAGAAATGAAACCAATACATTACATTCCCGGCACAAAATCTGCTATTTGCAATTATTCTTAGTACATATCTATCGGACATTTTTACAGATCAGATTTAAATTCCTAAACTACTGGTGGACCATGGAAATATGACCAAGAAGGTGTTAGACTCTACTCAGCCCCCCCCAATTAGATTAGAATTCTTTTTGGCCAAGTATGATTGGACATACAAGGAATTTGTCTGTGGTGCATATGCTCTCAGTGTACATAAAAAGAAAATATGCATTTGTCAAGAATCATAAGGTACAACACATAATGATAGATGTAAGGTACAAATAAGACATCAAATCATATTAGGAAACAAGCATACTATGATACAAGCAACAAGTTACAATCATAAATGGGAAGAGATGGGTGATAGGAATGATGAGATTAATATTAATAGTAATGCAGCCTTGGTGAATAGTTTGACAGTGGTGAGAGAATTATTTGTTTAACAGAGTGATGGCATTCGGGGGGAAACTGTTCTTGTATCTAGTTGTTCTGGTGTGCAGTGTTCTATAGCATCATTTTTGAGGGTAGGAGTTAAAGCAGGTTGCGTCCAGGATGTGAGGTGTCTAAATATTTTCACAGCCCTCTTTTTGACTCGTGCAGTATACAGATTCTCAATGGAAGACAGGTTGGTAGCAATTTTTTTTTCTTCAGTTCTGATTATCCTCTGAAGTCTTGTTGGGTTGCAGAACCAAATCAGACAGTTACAGGGGTGCAGATGACAGATTCAATTATTCCTCTGTAGAACTGTATCAGCAGCTCCTTGGGCAATTTGAGCTTTCTGAGCTTGTGCAGAAAGAACATTCTTTGTTGTGCTTTTTTGATGACGTTTTTGATGTTTGGTGACCATTTTAAGTCTTGAGCTATGACAGAACATAGAAATTTGAAGGTCTCTACTATTGATACTGTGTTGTATTGTAAGAGGTGGGTTTCTCCTAAAGTCTCCCACCATTTCCATGCTTTTGAGAGTGTTCAGTTCAAGATTGTTCTGGTTGCACCATGAGGCAAGTTATTCATCCTCCCATCTGTATGCGGATTCATCATTGTCACAAATGAGACCAATCACTATTGTATCATTAATTATTCTAGACCTCACTGATTTAACTATTCCAGTCTCAGAATAAAGCAAATATGCATATAGGATTTTGGCTTAAATAATAAAAAGTTTAGTTTGATTTTTGTCTGCTGTGCTAGATGTTCATAGCCCACATTTATTGTAATGGTAAGAACATACTTGTTCAGCAACAACTCAAGGAGACTGAGAATGTGTATGTCTGATTCAGCTCCTGTAACTATTCCTTTCCTCACAACAGAGCTCTCTCATGACCAACAAACATTCCTTTTCCAAGTCCACAACTTCTCTTACATGTTCTGGAGTTGAAGTATGAGTGTCAGATTATAGCTGATCAATCACAGCCCGCGTGAGCTGCAAATAGATCTAATCCGGAGGTAATGAATAAAGTTACAGAAAAGCTTCAAAAAGAAGTTACTTTTATTAATAGAAAAACAATAAATCAGCTATGCCTGCTCACAGGCTGTTAATGCACGTCTACATAGCTAGAGAGTTAAAAGCAAGATGGAGATTTTCTCCTTCATCAGGAGGAGAGGAAGTGACGCTGACTATCTAGACAGGATTTACATCACAGTGGGCGGAGCTAAATTAACATACAGCAGAGTTAACTATTTTTATTACTGAATGTCTCTGGGGCTGGTAATACACAGCGTGACAATGAGAACGGAAAATTGGCAAACTCAAAGGGAGAATGTCATGTGGTCTTCAACATTATTTCAGAACTTCTTTATAGATGTGGCTGGGCTTCCAGCAAAAGTATTACTTCTCAGCGTCTGGCTTGGCAGACCAAGAAAGAGTGATGGGGAATAGAAAAATAACCTGATCCCTTGCCAATATATGGGAAATGTTGACAAAAAGAGTTTCCACTCTTATTTTATAGAAAATGTATTTCCCTTTTTTCCCTTCTAAATGTAATCCATTTGCAAGGCATACAATTAGCAAATAGACAGTTAACTAAACTAACATCGACCATTTTACTTATTTTCTTCGCTTTTCATCTTTTAGGCTAGTAGCAATTAAGTCCTTTCCTGTTAATTAAGGAAGACTTTATTGTTTGCTCTAAGATGCTTATGAACGCTAGGTGGCAACATTACAGAGCTGTACTGGAGTGGAATATATTGTTTCAACAAAATGTACTAATTACAGTATTTGTCTATAAAGACAGACCTAATGAAAAATGACATAACCATTTTATTTATGCAATATTTGTTTTGCTTCTTACAACATTTCTAACAATACATTTGAGAATTGCCTTTTGAAACAAAGTGATTTTACCAGGAATATTGCCCGTTTCTAGGTACCACTGTAGGTTTCAAATTCATCAATGTATACACATATGCTCTCTCTATCACTTTCTGCTCCCCCCTCTCTCTCTCTCTCTTTCACACACACACACACACACACACACACACACACATTTGTGTCAAATATTGCCCACCACTAGAGAGATACTTAAATTTGAGTTACTTTCCAGTGACAAAAAATATTAAGATCTAGCAACTCTATAGCATTGGCAAGAACCAAAGAGATGCTTGAGTGTGGAGTAAGTAAAAAATAGGCAACCCAGAAATAAAAATTGATAAAGAAAAAATGAGTGTATTTGCCCAGTGCTTAGGATAAACCTTTACAGGAAATAATCTGCTAAATATATGTGCAGTATTCCTCATAGATACAACAGTGAGCAGCATTTGTGGAATTATGGTGTATTTCTGGCCATAACTTGCTAAGACAGAATGGCCCATTTTACTAGCAGGAAACTAGGCTACTCATTCCCGACTCTAGGTCCCACAGAGTGGGCCTTCTCCGGGTCCCGTCAACTAAACAATGTCGGTTGGTGGGGCCCAGGGGAAGAGCCTTCTCTGTGGTGGCCCCGGCCCTCTGGAACCAATTCCCCCCAGAGATTAGAATAGCCCCCACCCTCCTTGCCTTTCGCAAGCTCCTCGAAACCCACCTCTGCCGTCAGGCAGGGGGGACTAAGATAATCTTTCCCCCTAGGCTTCTACAATTTATGCATGGTATGTTTGTATGTATGATTGGCTTTATAACAAGGGTTTTTAGCTGTTTTAGTATTGGATTTTTACATTCTGTTTTTGTCACTGTTGTTAGCCGCCCTGAGTCCACGGAGAGGGGCGGCATACAAATCCAATAAATAAATAAAATCAATCAATAAATAAAATCTCCGTTTCAAAGCCAAAGGGCCATAGCTGTCCAAAGACATCTCTGTGGTCATGTGGCCATCATGACTAAATGCCGGAGGCGCACAGAACGTTCTTACCTTCCCGCCAAGGAGGTCCCTATTTTTCTACTTACATTTTTACATTCTTTCAAACTGATAGTCTGGCAAAAGCTGAGACAAGTAATGGGAGCTCACTCTGTTATGTCGTGCTAGGGATTTGAACTACCAAACTGCCGACCTTTCTGATTGACAAGCTCAGCATCTTAGCCACTGAGTCACTTAGGAAACTAATTAGGCCACTGTTTTAAAGCTTATTTCTGAGTTTACTTCTCAGTTGTTTCTTGATACAAGGATAGGAAATTTGCAATTCTCCAATATGCTTAAAAAACAAATCAACATTAATGGTCCTTTCAATTTTTAATGTACAGCATTAACATACAAAACTAAACAAAAATGGGAAAAAACAAAAAGGTAAAAATAACCAACAGCTGTTTTAAAATATTGTACATTACATTTGACTACAGAGTAAACTTTTGACCAGTTTTCAAAAGTATAACATTAAAAATATCAAGGATTCTAAATCTGGAGCAATGCAACTGTCTGTTCATGACAGGAAAATTATTTTTGTTATGCTACATACTTAGAAATCCAACTCTTCATACTGATGAGTTTCAAATACAGTATTTGGTATAATAGTTCAGAATTGCATTCACATCTTTCAATGTTATTACTCTTTTCACAAACATATTTATAAACTTATAAATGTTAAATTCCATGTCATAGTAATGTCATAGTAATGTTCCAGTTTAAAGATACAGCCAACTATTTCTAAACATTATTTGAAATGTCCGGTAAACAGGAAAAAGCTGGTTGTGATTGTTGAATTAATCTCTTCTTAATAATGAAAAAGCATACTTAATACTATATTCTTTAAGGCTTTGATTTGGGGTGAAAAACAGCAAGTTTTTTAAAAAGTGCTATTGCTAACAGTTAGAAGCTGCCCTGAGTCTAAGGAGAAAGGTTGCATTAAAAATCAAATCAACAAATAAACAAACAAACAAATAAGTAAGTAAAGTTATTGCAATAATTGCAATAATTGCAATAATTGCAATTAGCCACCCCGATACATAAATACATACTTGATGTCTACCTCAAAATATTCAGTGACTCCTACCATGGTCAGTTCCCTTTGAACTACTGGAATGTGCTCTACATGGGACTGCCCTTGCAGATGTCCACACACGATAACTGGTCCAGAATGCAGTGACACATGCAGTGTTGGGAGCACCCAGTTTCACCTGTTGCACAAGCTGCACTAGTCCTCAGTTTCCTTCTAAGTCCAATTCAAGATGCTAGTTCAAAGCACTGAATGGAATAGGACCAAGTTATTTGCAAGACTGCCTTTCCCTGAGAGCATCTGCCCCCATCCCACCAGATCACATGGGATAAGTAGACTTTTGGTCTCTTCTTTGAAATCTGCCATCAGGCAGAAGGTAGGAGGTATACCTTATCCAGAGCTGCTCTTAAGTTATAGAACATCTTGCCCTTATATAGGCACTTGCAGGCTCTCCATGAATTTGCTGTTGCTGAAGCCCATGAAGTCATAACCTTCATGAATTTTGGTTTGCTGCATCATAGACTATGACTTGTTTGTTTGTTTATTAGAATTGGGAGGGACCTTGTAGGACATCTAGTCCAACCTCTCGCTCAAGCAGGAGTCCCTACACCATTTCAGACGAATGGAAGTCCACTCTCCCTTTGAAAGTCTTAAGTGTTAGAGCTCTTACAATCTCCACAAGCAAGCTATTCCACTGGTTGATCACTCTCACTGTCAAAAAGTTCCTTCTTATTTCTAAGTTGAATCTCTCTTTGGTCACTCCCACCCATTATTCCTTGTCTGGCCTTCTGGTGCTTTGGAAAACAGCCTTTACAAGCACAATGTCTGGATCCAGCTATCATCCTAAATCCAGACCAGACCTTTACCAGCAAACGTGGAAAAAATGGAAAAATAAAATAACCCAGGGATAAACAGAGCAAATATATGCTCTGTTTATTTCTAAGAGGTCTGTAAGGGACGTGCATAAGCACACCATTGTACCTATTGTCCCTGTCCTACTGTCCTCTTTTATCGTTACTTTTTACTTATGTTGTGTTTATAGAAACTACTACTATCCTAAACATATTTGATAGATAGATAGATAGATAGATAGATAGAGAGAGAGAGAGAGAGAGAGAAAGAAAGAAAGAAAGAAAGAAAGAAAATCTTTGCTCTTATTTTTCTAAGCCGCCCAAAATCACAGAGTTATTTTGATGGCCATATAAATTTTCAAAAATAAATAAAGTTATTGGTAAAATTCACTGTCTCTATTGGTTTAACCAGCCTTTTATAAATTTCATTTGTCTTTACAATATACAAATTAGGATGAAAATAACCATCTTTTATCTCATTGAGCATCAATAAAACACGTTCTGGTCTGGCTTTTTACTGCATACAATATTTGATGGATGCCTCCAAGAATGCCAGTTGGGTGGCATCCAAGTTTGATAAACAAACAACAAACAAAATGGCATCAAATTAAATTCTAAGCTAAGAAAATAGAGGAGCAGTCAGACCTTTTTACAGTATTTCAAGTGTTCTATAATCAAACCACTTGGAAGACAATTACTGAATTCCGACAAGCCCATTGCTGTGTGCCTTATGCTAAAGACTATTGTCATCTTAGTCACCATGTTCATCATTACATATGCATATGAAAAAGCAAACACTTTTTCCTCGGGATTACTCTAATAGCATTAAGAGATTATTTTTAAATTTTCATTGGAAGAAAATGCACTTAAATGAGATTACTTATTACTTGACTGGTTTCCTATCATGCTGTTTTGTTTAGGTAAATGAAGTCCATAGGAGTATTATTTAAAAACAAAACTGCCACCAACCAAGCCCTGATTTTATACATTAATGATTTCAAATAAAAGAGAAGTGTAATACTTGTGCATGGGTGCTTTTGAAAAAGTTAAGTCTGATACTCTGGTTACAGGAGATAACACTTTTTGTTCTTCTTGGTGCACTGCCTCCTCCATTAGTTGCTAATTACTTGGAAACAAATAAACAATTAACTCCTCTTGCCTCTTGGTGGGAGAATCTTCATTGACATGCTAAAACTTTCTAATAAAAGATTTTAATTAATGACATGGCAAATCCAACCCCCTTGTTGCCAAAGCTATAAGAAAAGACTAGTACCTTGTAGGTAAAAGCTGAATTATGGTGTGGGGAGGTTGGCAAAAGAATGGCAGGCAGATCGTTGTATGCTCATAATGAGGCTTCTTCTTATAATCAGCAGAATAAATCCAGTCTTGGGGAAGGCAAAAACACTTCCTTTTCATTTTCCATTGAAAATATTTTGGGATTAGAGCGGGAAAAAGAAGGCACTCCAGCTGCAAAACCCCACAGGCCGTGGGTGGATAAAGACAGCGATTTAGGTAAGATGGATGTTACGATTCATTTCGATATTTTCTTCACCTTTTTTTACTGTGTGTTCCTTTGCTTTAAATTATAAACCACATTTAAAAGTCAGCGATATAGGTAAGATGGCTGTTAGGATTCATTTCAATATTTTCGTCACCTTTTTTTACTGTGTGTTCTTTCGTTTTAAATTATAAACCACATTTAAAAGTCAAACAGGAAAGAAAATCAGATTGTTGTGCTTAGCTCTTAAACTAGTCTATAACTAACATTTTTTCTAGTAATCCGTGTTTAAAACGCTTGTGACTTTTCAGGAGAAGACTGTTTGCCCTGCCTCCATCTCTCTTCAATATGCTATGCACTCCCTTTATATAATAAAAGCAACTGCCAAAAATCTGAAGAAAGAGTTTTGAAATGTGAAAACTATTTCGCAGTGAATGAAAGATTTTCTTACAAAAGGGACTTGAGTTGGTACAGAGGTAGGAGGCCAAGGACGGCATTCACTCAAATCCAGGTAGGGATTTAGCCCATTTAACCTATTCATGCAGCTAAGAATGGCTGTTTTGCTTCCTGCATTCTTTAATAAGGGGGCATTGATTAGAAAGAATCCAGAAAGGCCTGTTTCACAGGAATCTGTACAATCATACATTGACTGAATAAAAAGGTCCACATTATATCTAATCAGCATTCTGAGCTCAAAATAGCTTAACTGATTTCTATTGACTTGAAATATTTTAGAATTTTATCCAGATATTTATTAAAAGCTCTGGCTTTATCCTGAGTGCTTAAAATATTTTGGCAGCAAATAATAGTTTTTGTCTATTCTCTTAGATAGAAATACTGGAAAATGTTTTTAGAGTGAACTCTTATCCTGGCATCGATGTTAGAGAAGATCTGGCTCAAAAATTAGAGTTAGATGAAGACAGGATCCAGGTAACTTTTCATGTGTGTATTTATGTGTTTATGCTTGTATTGCTGGAATCTCAAATATCAGGTCATAATGGATGGGAATATTAATAACTGCCAATATCCTGACCCAGACTAAAGAAGTTAACAAAGTTAAGAAAAAATAGGGGAATGTGGGTGGATATTTTTTTTTCAATTTTACCTTCTAATTCTACTTATGTTTTTAGTACAATAATACCTGGATAATAAAATAACACATTTTAATATATGTCAGGAAAAAATGTCTGTTGCTAAGAGCTAGTAAGGATATCCAACTTAATTCAAACTGATTAAGTAGAATAAATTATGTATTTTTCTGAAAGATTTGATTAATATATCGCTTTAATAGATGTACTAAACAAACCACAATGATTTCTTCTAGGTAACATTAAGTCACAAATAAGCTAAGTATACTATGGTTTCATGCAGTGTATGAAGCCTAGAACACTGAATGGAATTTATACTTAAATAGCTATATTTGCCACCACAGCAGATGGCAGCATTTACCAGACCCAAGAGGCTAAGTGTCCATTAGTTGGTATGTGCTAGAAAGCCCTAGGGCTCTAGGCTAAAGGGGGGGGGGATGTTAAAGAAAGATCCTAGAAAATGCCAGGTCAAACTGCTTTTTTGTTGATTGATGGTATGCCATCAAGTGTGTGTGGGGGGGTTGCTTCTAGGGACCACACAGATAGCAAGAAAAGTTGAGGGATATGCTCTTGAAATCACTAGCAGTCAAATTTGATTCAATGGTACTTTTGCTTTTAAATGTGTTTAGAACTAAAAGGTAAAGTAGGGGTCTCCAATCTCTGAAACTTTAAAGTTCTGTGGATTCAGCTGCCAGAATTCCTCAGATAGTCATGCTGGCTAGGGAATTCTGAGAGTTGAAGTCTACAAGACTTCAAGTTGCCAAGCTTGGATACCCCTGACCTAGAGGACATCACTTCATCTGGTTTTTAGATTCACAAAATTTATCTTTTCTAACAAAGTCAGATTTATTGGTAAGTAAGGTTTAGTGACTCACAACTCTGAAAAATCACTTCTGAAAAATCTTGCCAAGAAAATTACAGGGACTTGTCCAGGCAGCATTTAAGAACTAGACGGGACTGAATGGAAGGAAAGAAAAGTCCCAGGGAAAAAATGGGATTTATATCTGAGTAAATATGCAAAGATTGCTTTCCTAAGAGCAATCTTTTAAAATGTATGGGTGTCCATGTAAAACTCTGGGAATACATCCTGACTGGGAGGTGGTAATAATAAGAGCAACAAGAATAATTGGAACAGACACTTACCTGTCTAAGAATGCTAGCCAACATTTTAATTTAAAACAGATATAATCTTAATCCAATTACAAATTACCTTTTTGTTTTATCTGCATTCAACCTAACTGACTTTATGTTTTATTTAATTTATTGACCATAAGGTATTATTTTTATAAGTCAATACAACATTGTTGGCAATAGAGACAGTGCTTCCTGCACAGGTGGTTCTTAAATGTCTGGATAGAATTCCATCTAAATCTTTGCGCTTCACTGAAGACAATGATCTTTTGAAGTCAGTCCTAGATAGCAATAACTGTCTTGTGTTTGTTTGTTTATAAATAATCTTTTGAAACTACCCGTCTCCCTCACTGAGTTTTCCTGAAGTGTCGCTTCTCATGTTTTACTGCAAATATTCACTTTAATTTGAGATGAGAAAGTTATAACTTTGATGGAACGTGCTACTTAGAGTAAAACTGGGAAGACTCTTCTATATGAGTTAAATGGGGACAAGTCTCAGACAAGTTCTTTACTTTTTATAAGCAGCTTCTTGTATTTTTTATTTTATTAATAAATTAATTTTATTAATATTATAGTTTAATCCTTGTTTACCAAAAGCTTCTTTTTACAGTACTATCTGCTAGATTTCATTGTTATTATTATTGTTGTTGTTGTGATGGTGTTGTTAATAATAATAATAATAATAATAATAATAATAATAATAATAATAATAATAATAATTCGCAATCCCAGGGGACAGCAGAATTGAGGAGAAGCAGCTAGAGAAATTAGTAAAATACGAAGATCTAAAAATCGAGCTGCAACGACTCTGGCATAAGCCAGTGAAAGTCGTCCCAGTGGTACTTGGCACACTGGGCGCAGTGCCAAAGGATCTCAGCGGACATTTGAAAACCATCGGAATTGACAAAATCTCCATCTGTTAATTGCAAAAGGCCGCTTTGCTAGGATCGGCAAACATAATTTGCCGCTACATCACCCAGTCCTAGGTGCTTGGGAAGCGCTCGACTGGTGATGAAATACGAAATCCAGCATAGGGCTCTCGTATGCTGTGTTGTATTGACATAATAATAATAATAATAATAATAATAATAATAATAATAATAATAATAATAATAATAATAATAATAATAATAATAATGTATTTATTCTCTCAATTTTAGATCTGGTTCCAGAATCGCAGGGCAAAACTGAAAAGATCCCACAGAGAATCACAGTTTTTAATGGTGAAAAATACTTTTTCTCAAACAATTATAAAATGAAAGAAATATTGTTGTGAGCCGCCCCGAGTCTTCGGAGAGGGGCGGCATACAAATCCAAATAATAAATAAATAATAAATAAATAAATATCTAGAATGTATTATTTTACTGTAGTAGATGAGTTCCTCCTAAACAATGTCTTATCAGAAGTTTATCATGTTAAGATGGGTTTCAATGTTATTTTTTACATGAATGTAATGATTTTATTGTAAAAGTAAACAATAAATATAATTGTTTCATGATTTGTGTGATGAAAGCAGATTCCTGTAACTGGCTTAATAGATATTTTCAGAAGGAAAGAAGACAAAACTCTGTAGTTTTTGTAGTTCACTGCCTTAAATATTGCTGATGTGTCATTGAAAAGTCATAAAAATTTCATATACCTCAACGCAATATTATAGGAGGTTCTACATACTAATTTTATACATATCCATGCTAGTGACCTCTAAAATGCAATGCATGTGAATGTGGAATGCAATTCAAAAAATTCATATGGAAAACTCATTACCCAAATTTTAGTACCTGTAGAGAATCCTGCCAATGCAGAACAATTTCTCAGCAACAGCCTTTCAGCTTCCACAGAATTTGACCTGGAAGTCTACGGAGAGGGACAGCATACAAATCCAATAAATAAATAAATAAATTAAGGATTGTTTCCTGCAGAATGCTTTCTATAACCAAGGAATAATTGTGTTAATTGAGGTAAAATTTCTACACACACACAACAAGTATGTGTGTGTATGTGTTTCTGTGTATACAATATTCCACCTGGTGTATACGTTTTGGAAGTTGGTAAAAAAAATATGTATACAAGTGATAGAGGTAAATAGCAAAATATTACAAAAAATAATTCTTAAATCTTAATAGATTTACTATAGACTAATCTTGCTATATATTACTGAAAAGCTGATTTCTACTTTCATAGATAGTTTAGCAAGCCATAATGTGGTTTGTTTCTTTTTGGTAGAGTGTGCTAGAATGGTTAATTTAATAAGCCACAATTAAAATAGTTTATCACAATGAATGCACCCAGTTTGCTCAGAAATTTGATTAAAAATTGTTGTTATTGTAGGGAAAATGGTAGGAGGGAGCATTATGTGCACCACATTCAGAAGCTGCGCATGTACTTATAATAGCGAACCGGTAGCGAAGGTGATTGAAATGAAACCCACTACTGGCTAGCTAATATCTGAAATCACATACCTTAAAATGGAAACCTACCGTATTCTTTTCATGGGTTATGTTTCCCTATCAAATATATACCCAACATCTCCAACTCATGACAACTCTAAGAATTGCACCAGGCTATAGACTCTAGGTGTCATAATTAAGAAAACAGCTACAAATACTTGGAGCTGCTATAAATACTTATTTAAAAAATTCATCTTTATATACACTGGAATGGGCAAGTTAATACTAGAATGAGAAATTATTGGATCAAGGACATTTATAAATTCAGCATTTACCAGGACTTACATTCATATAAAGTTTTAATATTTTGAAATTCAGAAATGAATCTATTAGACAATCAGAAAAATTTTAAAAACCACATAGCAGAAGTATTTGCCTTCATTCAAGATTTACCTCATCCAGAAACTTGTTTAATTCAAAACTCTGATTCATAAACTTCAGGTGAAAATTTCCTGATTTGGCTTGTTCATTCAAAGTCAACCTGTTTTTATGAGTTATGGTTTATGGTACCAGAGTCATTAAGTGCACTTGTTTGTTCTACTAGGCTTATATGCCTGGCAGATGTATGTATGTGTATTTACAACACCACAAATTCATCCTAAATTACTTTCTTTCAGGAAAAGAGGATTGCTCAGTTTACTAATTTTAACATGTTCCCCGCTTTATTTTTACCTTCATAACGATGGACTTGTTCTGCATGAAGATATTTATGTATTTTAAACATTTGCTTTAGGCGTATTTTTCTGTAGAAATACTGGATTTCCACAAGGATGCTATTGTTTATGATCTAGGAAGAATCAGGCTCTTTTGACAAGTTGATTATTTTGAGCTCTATATTTTCTTTCTTTTCTTTCAGTGTATGCTACTTCACTGAAGATTTGTTTTCTCTCTGCAATTAACATTACATTTTATAAATATCTACTAAAATAGATTCAAGTAACTTCAGTGATGCTTACTCCTAAATATGAATGCTGTACATGCTAGCACTGGTTTTAATTATCCCAATAACAATGAAACCAAGGCTGTACCTGAAGCAATTTTTCCATCTTTCCTCTTTATGAGTCGCTTTGCCATTTCTATGCATGAATTGGTTATTTATTTATTTATTTATTGATTGATTAGATTAGATTAGATTTCTATGCCGCCCTTCTTGAGGCAACTCAGGGCGACATACAACATCATAAGTGGAACAATATGTAAAGAAATCTAAATCACTATACAAATTATACAAATTACTAAAAAGTATTAAAAACCCATATACAATCATACACATATGTCCAATTCAACCATACATGGTATTGATCGGAGATAATCTCACCACTCACGGCCCCCATGCCCGCCGGCAGAGGTAGTTCTTGAGAGCTTTATGAAAGACCAGGAGGGATGGGGCGGTATGTATCTCCAGAGGGAGTTCGTTCCAGAGGGCTGGGGCCACCATAGAGAAGGCTCTTCCCCTAGGCCCCGCCAACCAACATTGTCTGGCCGATGGGACCTGAAGAAGGCTGACTCTGTGGGACATAACCGGTCGCTGGGATACATGAGCCAGAAATCCAGCAATTCCCTCAGTAGATAAAGTATATGTCTATCATAAGTGTTGAAATGCAGTGCCATGAAATTCAGATGTTTGTCTCAGATAATAAAAATAGTACTTTAGGGATTGGGTAGTGCACATACCGTATGTTCCATTATCCATCATGTTGAAATACAAACTAGATAAAAGTAGACCAAATTTTGTTTTACTCACTCGGAGCAATCCTGAGAGACCTGCTTGGGGAATGCAATCTCTTTGTCCTTTCTAATAGCAAGATAGGGAATTCTTTGAAATCCAGAACCAGTCAAACTCCAACTTATTTGTACAATTTAGCAGGTGTAGTTGTCTCCTATTGCTCTTCTCAGTTCTTCTTGATTCTTTTTTGTACTTCCATCCTACTGTCCTTAATCCCAATCAGGGTGGGCTGCTCATCAGTGCTTCCAGTCATGACCCACTCTCTTACTGTAGCTGTTCTACACTGTTTGTTTGCTTCATGTGCTTGGCCTAAATCCGCTCTCCTGTTTGCATGTTGGGTTGAATCTATTCACAAATAGAATGTCACCCAGTGACCCACCCTCCCGTCTGAACTCCAAGTTGTAGACAGGCACGCCAGCAGGGAACACAGCAGGAAGAAAGTATTGTACCATCTCTCCTTTCTCCTTTATTCTCACCATAAATGTCTGATTCTTTTTCAATTCTTCAGGTTGCTTCACTTAGTTAACCACTTTCTTTTCTTTTTCATGTTCATTTACAGACCTGATTTTTCTCTCTCTCTCTTAATTTTTTGGGTATAGCAAACTCCATAACTCTGTGGAAGTGTGATTCCATCTGCATCATCCCACAAATGTAAGGTGTTGGCAGGACAGTCCTGATTTTCAATAATTTGTTTTTTAAAAACTCCCAATTTCCCTTTCTCTGGACTGCCCAGAGTGAATAAAGTGTTTCCTTTCTCTGCGTGCTGGGAGAAGCTTCCTCCTCCTGGTGCCCAGAGAAAGGAAACGCTTTATTCACTCTGGGCAGCCCAGAGCGAATCAAGTCCAGGCTACGGGTTGCTTTGCACATGCCCAACAGTGAGAAAGAGAGAGAGAGCAGAGGGCTGGAGAAGAGTACACACCTCTCCGATGTTGTTGGGGGGAAAAGTGTGCTGCTTCCAGTATAAGAAGCAGCCTGAAAGCAGAACAGGCAAGCTACTTTGCTCTCTTCCCTTGTCTTACTGTTTTTATGCTTTTCAAAAACAGGAAAGATAATAAATTGATAGAAGTGCCGGACTGGGAAGCAATACACAAAAACAAACATTGAGGTAAAAGTCTGTACACTGTAGATATTATTCAGTCCTCCTTCGTCCGTTCCCCCACCCCATGGTGTCCCACTTTACCGAAGCTATAATCTGGTCACCTTACACCAGTGGTTCTCATCCTGTGGGACCGTTTCATGGGGGTCGCCTAAGACCATGGGAAGAGACAAATTTCTCCTGGGTTTAGGAACTAAAGCTTCTATTCTGGCGTCTTGGGACAATTTTTACTATCTGACCAATCAGGTGTTGACAGTGGGGGCGTCCCTCTGACCTTCCTGCCTATCAGCTTCAAGCTCTGTTGGGAGAATTGGCACTAGACCTATGGTTGGGGGTCACCACGGGGGCGTCCCTCTGACCTTCCTGCCAATCAGCTTCAAGCTCTGTTGGGAGAATTGGCACTAGACCTATGGTTGGGGGTCACCACGGGGGCGTCCCTCTGACCTTCCTGCCAATCAGCTTCAAGCTCTGTTAGGAGAATTGGCACTAGACCTATGGTTGGGGGTCACCACAACATGAGGAACTGTATTAAGGGGTCATGGCATTAGGAAGATTGAGAACCACTGCCTTACATGAATGCACTCTTATAATTCACCCACCCACCTGTTTCTGTTTTCCCACTGCTCCAGGATGACCTCCTCTTTCAATCAGAAGATCCCAAATTCTGAGTTCCTTATAGGCTCCACTTGGTTTATTAAGAATCCTGCATCTTATCCTCTGACCCATCACCTTATTTCTGCCTTGTTTATATTTCAGGGTTTTTTTTCCCTCTGTGGCTCCAGCTGATTAAAAACTTTGGCCCACCACATCTCTAGCACCTAGGTTATTCTTGTTTTTTATAGAAAATTGTTTCTTATAACAAACCCCTAGTACTTTGCCCCAATGTTTTGATTTCACCAACTTCATTGTGACCTTCCTCCTCCTTCATATAAGTAAGTGCTCAGAATGTGAATCACCCAACCTCTCTCACTAGTCTGGGTTTAAAGGTAAAAAAAAAAACATTTTCCTTTCCTGCAATAGATAGTGCATAAAAGAAGAAAAGTTAACCAGGATGGGGAAAAAGAAAACAAGAAAACAAAGAGGATTGAAACTACCCCCACTCTAGTGGCCTTCCGTAAAAGTCATAAAGACATGGCTTTTCCTGCAGGCCTGGGACCGCTTGTCAGATGGCATACCATCCAGATCTGGCCATTAAAGAGTTACATGGTTTTCTTCTTTTAATTGTTGTATTTGCTGGTTTGATCTCTTTTAGGGGGGTTTATATTACATTTTATGTGTATTTGGTTGTAAGCCACTCAGAGTCCTTTGGGAGTTGGGCAGCATATAAGTAAAAATAAAATAAAATAAACCCTCCCATATATTTAAAGACTCAGACTTTGCTGTTGCACCATAAAAGGAGGTTTTTTTATGCCATCCTTTCCTAGTAAAATCTGAAGTTTTATCTCTATCAATAAACAGCGTAGAGCCGGAGCAGGCACACGGGCAATCTGGATTTTCTAGTAAATCTCTCATTTAATGTGTGGTGAAGATCTCTGAGTGATTTGTGGTGGATTAGCAAAGTTAGATTACTTCTTTCCTGGATCAAAATTGTGATTATGTGAAAAGAAAGGGTGAAGTAATTTAAACTGGACTTGTATGCGAAGACAGAAAACTCCATTCATTTTGGTAGGCAAAACAAAGGCATGGCTTTAAAAATATCAGAGTGCATATATTTTACACAGTGTTACGGTTGGGGTTTTAAGAAAATAGCGCATCCTGAAATTCTAAAATCTGTCACCTTCAAAATTTAATTCCCTTTCATCAGATTGTACCTGTACTGGGTAGCTCACATTTAGTTAAGTTAAGAACACTCACTTTCCCCCAAACCCAGAAAACCATAACTGTTTTGCCTGCTTTTTTTTTGGGGGGGGGGGGGATGCCAAATTGAAGGAAGCTTTGGACTATGACCATGGTAGAAAGAACAGCCAGCAAATAGAGTGGCTTTTCATAATTCCTCTTTGGATAAGGGGAAGACTTGAGATTGCCTATAAATGCTCCAGGCAGTTACTCCTCATCAGAGACTGAAAGACAGCAGTCTCTGGCAGATTTAGCAGTCTCCAGAGATGAGGAAGTAAGAGGTATCTTGCTCAAACCAAGGTCACGGCCTTTAAAAGAACACTGGGTTTGCATGGTTCTTTTTCTAATCACTTTCAGAAATTGTTTGTTAATTATTCTTAAGCTATTAGAAATCTTTGGATTCACAAGTCTGAAAACACTAGTAACTTATAAACATAAAAGGGGGGGGGAGGGCATTTTGGAAAGTTACAAAAGAACCAAGTGTCCAAATGGAATCTATTTGGACCCTTAGTTCTTTTGTAACTTTCCAAAGTGCCCTCTCTTTCTCTTTCTATCTCTCTCCCCCTTGCCCCATCCCTCTTTCTCATACAGAAACAAATGCTTGTTCCTTAATTATAATATTTTTGTTCTTTAATTATAATATTTAGTTCCTTCTCGTTCTTTCTGGTGTCTAATGTCCAAAATCCCATCCAATAATATTTTGGGGATTTTGGACATTGGACACCAGAAAGAACGAGAAGAAACTAAATATTATAATTAAAGGACAACAATTAAATTTGACTTATTGATACGGAACGGAGCAAAATGTTTTAACATTGGACATATTGAAGGATATCTTGGAACAATGAATTCAGAAGTTATTTTGCCTCTATAGGAAGACTGTAAAAGAGAATATGGAAGAGGAACAATGCTATTTTCAGGATGTGCATTTATTTATTTATTTCAGAAAATTTATATGGCTGCCCAACTTCCTTTCAGTGACTTTGGGCATTTCCAAAGATAGCATTTGATGCTGATATAATAAAAGGGAAAATTCCATCTGGTTAAATTTTATACATATTCAGGGAGCGTCAATGCATGTAGGAATAAATAGGATACACATTCAGTAAAATGTGTTTATTCTCTGATTCAACTCTCAGTCCATCACTTATTTACTTGAAGGCAAGCTCAATCGATTTCAACAAGAATTACAACAGAAATAAGTAGCTTATGTTAATAGTAAGTCTAAATTCTAAAAACATTTTCATAAAAAAAATCCCTTTGGAATCAAGAAAGTTTATATTCTGTAAGTGAGATTAAGGCTGTAGCTAACCTCAAAATCACTTTTACAGTCCAGATCCTCCCAGGCACTAGTCCCAGCATGGTGGAATTCATAGCATTCTTTGACAGAAGGTTTGGATATATAGACATATGTACATAGTCACATATAAACCACATAGATAAAACACACACACACACACACAGAGAGAGAGGAGGTAATGTATTGCTTCAGGTTTTTGGTTTTTTTAAAATGGCTTTTGCTTTGCTAAATGATAGAAAAGCTGATGGGAAACAGCAGCGCAGAGAGCAAACCCATATCTGTTCTACTGCTGTTATTTTCAAATCTGCACTTTTCCTTAAGGGAGCCATTGTGCCCCTCATGTCTTCTTCCATCTGGAGGCAGCTGCTGCAGAAGCGAAGGAAGTTTTTAGCTGGAAGCAAGGAGGCAAAGGCAACTAAAACCATCTGCAGAGCTCATTAGACTGATAGCCATGACTTCTGAAAGGGCTCCAAGTCAAGGGTACTCATTTTTTCAGCAACAAAAGACTATTGTGAAGAAAGATAGACCTGGTCAGAAATTCTAGTTGCCACAAAATTGCAGTATTTTGGACCACGAATTATGTTGCTTTTGGATTCTCCATTGAGAAATAAAACATAGAAATAAAACATCGGTATTGTTGGATGTGTTTATAAGGCACAGCTATGAACACAACCCCAAAGGATGAGATATGGAACTTCAGTAAAGCATTATATACTATTTTCTGCACTTTAAAAAGTTACCATGTTTGGATAAAAAAGCTTCTCTAGAACCAAGATTTGAGTCCACTGTACTTTTAAGAACTATTGTAGAAGAGCTATGTTGGTCTATGATGGGGAGAAGGGAAGAAGGAAATCAGAGGGAACTTGGTAGCAATTTTTATGATTAACCAATGTGAAATAGGTTTTTAAATTAAAATTTTTAATTGAAATTGGTTTTTTTAAAGCAAAAGCTTCTGTAAACTGCAGCAAATTTCCCCAGATGTTAGTAGGAAAAGGTGCTACTAGACTTTCACTAAGGTTCTATTGGGATGTATACCAAAAGGTCTCACCTACTAATTGTTTTCAATTTGTGCCTTCCTGTCCATCTGGCCAACAAGGCTGAAACATTTTCATCAAACTCCAACAGCTAAGAGGGTGTGTCTGAGATAGCAATCCTTTTAAAAAAACTTTTTTATTTTTAGTAATAATAGTTCCATCTTCCATTAAACAGTGTCCTCTAGGTACATATATCTTTGTGCAGTAATAATCAAAATTTACAATAGTATTCATTACATTAATATTAATTCTTTAATTTTACAATACTAATATTGAACATTGTAAACATATTTACTTCTCCCTCTTAACGTATCTTCTAATAGGAATGTAATAGTAATATTAAACATAACCACCTGATAGTCCTAATAATAATAATAATGCTTATGTCTGTCTCTTAACATATATTCTATATTTCACTGATCATCTTCTTTTATTTTCCTATTTCTAACTTCCATTTTTGTTTTCTAACCATTGATAAAATAGTTCCCATGTCATATAATATTCAGTTTTTTCTTTCTCCTTAATTGCAAGTGTTAATCTATTCATTTCTGAACATTCTAATATTTTTCTAATCACATTCTCATAAGTAGGAATCTCTTCACTTTTCCAGTTTTGTGCGAATACAATTCTAGCTGCAGTTTATACATAAATAATTAGATATAGCAATAGCAATAGCACTTATATTCCCCTTCACAGTGCTTTACAGCCCTCTCTAAGCAGTTTACAGAGTCAGCATATCTCCCCCAACAATCTGGGTCCTCATTTAGAAACATAGAAACATAGAAGTCTGACGGCAGAAAAAGACCTCCTGGTCCATCTAGTCTGCCCTTATACTATTTTCTGTATTTTATCTTAGGATGGATATATGTTTATCCCAGGCATGTTTAAATTCAGTTACTGTGGATTTATCTACCACGTCTGCTGGAAGTTTGTTCCAAGGATCTACTACTCTTTCAGTAAAATAATATTTTCTCATGTTGCTTTTGATCTTACCCACCTCGGAAGGATGGAGGACTGAGTCAATCTTGAGCCTGGTGAGATTTGAACTGGTGAACTACACTAGCAGTGGCAAAACTACCTTTGCTGCCAGCTAACTTCTAGGTGGAATTGTAGGTTCTGTTTGTTGTCCTTAATGTTCTATATGGCTCAGAGTCTGGTTACCTTTGAGACTGCTCCAGCTTGAATCTACCAATCTGCTGAAATCAGGGTAAGGAGTCAAAGGAATCTCAACTTTGAAATATTTCCATTTCTCATTCTGAATTATGTTAAACATGTACATTAACTCAGGACCAATGGAGAAAAATATAATGAACAAACTAGGTTTACCTCTGAATAAAAATAATATACAATTATTTAATTACAATAATATAAAACATGTTCCAGCTTTTTTTTTCTTGTGACATGGCCAGATCTGAAGCAGGTACGTTCCATTTGCAAATAAATCACTTTTTTATTTATTTGACACCAATTAATGTGCCTCTGAAGTTGTTCTAATGTTCTACAGGGGGTGGACAAAAGAATGGAAACACCTTGAAAAGTCATCAAAATATCTTTTAATATGGTGTTGGTCTACATTTTGCGGCAAATACAGCCTCAATTCTCTGAGGTATCGATTCATACAAATTGTGAATTGTTTTCAAAGGAACTTTAGTCCATTCTTCAGTTAAAGCACCCTCCAGTTCTTTTAGAGACGATGGTGGTGGAAATCGACTTCTTACTTGAATCTCTTAAATCAACCATAAATGCTCAATAATATTGAGGTCTGGTGATTGTGGTGGCCAGATGAGATGCTGAACTTCATTAGAATATTCCTCGTGCCATTCTTGCTCTATGGATTGGTGCATTATCATCTTGAAAGATGGCATCCCCCTCTGGAAACAGTTCATGAACCATAGGATGAATTTGGTGGGCCAAAAGTCCTAAATAGTGATGGCTGTTAATTATTCCATGAAGGGAAATCATTGGCCTGGTGGATTTCCAAGAAATAGCAACCCAGATCATCACTGAACCCCCCACCATGTTTGACGGTTGGGAGAAGGCAGTCTGGATGAAATGATTCTTTTGGTTGTCTCCAAACATAAACACGGCTGGAGGTCAGAAAAAGGGTAAATGATGATTCCTCAGAGAAAATCACATTTTGCTACTGCTCAAGGGACCATTTCTGGTGGTTTCTATACCACTCTAAACATTTTGAAACATTTGTCTTTGAGAGCAGAGGTTTTCTAATTGTAGTTCTTCCATGGAATCCAGATTTGTGAAGCTCCCTTCGAACAGTTTTTGTGGAAACTGGGTACTGTACGTGTCTATTGAGCTCTGCAGTGATTTTAGGAGCTGTGGTCTTGCGATCCGCTCTAACCATTTGCTTTAGAGTCTGACAGTCTCTCTCAGACAACTTCGACTTTCAACCAGACCTGTGCTTGGCTGAGGACGTTTTCCCTTCTCTTTCAAAAGCAGTCATTACTTTTGAGATATTACCTCTTGAAACACCAAACATTCGGGCACTTTCTGTTACAGTAGCGCCTGCCATTCGAGCACCAACAATTTGGCCTCTTTGAAAGTCTGAGAGGTCTGCCATTTCTAGAAGGTTATAACCAATTTCCTTAAATTTCTGTAAAAAAAAAAGGTAGTTTAAAAAAACGTATCAAATAACAGAATTAAAAAACATTAAAATATGTCAAGTTTTGATTGATTTGAACATGTTCAAACATTATGATGCCAAAAAGTCAAGTGTTTCCATATTTTTGTCCACCCCCTGTATTTATCAAGAGAATGTTCTACTCATTATGTCTTGCATGGTGAGCATGCAGAACATCCCTTTGTCTATCTATGTCCATAAGGTCAAATGGATTAGAACAGAGAATATTTATTTATTTATTTATTTAGATTTGTATGCCGCCCCTCTCCGCAGACTCGGGGCGGCTCACAACATAATATTGAATTGATGCCTTCCTCGAGTGACTTGTTGGAAAATATCCCCATGATAGAGATTTATGCCTAAGTATTTTTGAGCAAATATCTGCTGGTACTCAAAGCAAATATATATATTTAATAATAATAATATAATAATATATATAAAATTGAATAAATAAATAAAATAAATAAATATGGGATAAGGATGGGCCTTGGTTATGTATCCCATTCTGGTTAGAATTTCTGAATTTAAAAAGGAGGAAAAGGAGAAAAAACTAAGTAATATGTTCCACCATTCCTAATTGTAATTCTTTTGATACATAGTCCATCTTATATCCTAATATGGTAAACAACATGACATTTTAAAAAAATGTTTATATGAACATTACTCCCTTCTCTGTGAAAGGACCAGAAAGAAGCTGGTACTGTATAAATTTAAATCTCCCCCAAAATTTAACTATTTCATTAAGCTCAGCACTGCAGAGAGCTACACTACAGACAAAGTATATGTTGTGGGATTTGATTATTTCCTTGCAAGCCATTCACATGCCACAAATGCCTGGCACAAAGCACCAGTTGACAAGGATGATGATGATGATGGTTATTATTATTATTATTATTATTATAAAAATGCTTTATTTGTGAGGATGCTTTAAGGCGAAATAACATCAAATACATTTTCCATTGCATGCCAGATATTTTTGGGAGGAGCGAGCTGAAAAGATAAATGAAGTTTCTGCCAATAAAACCCCAGACTAATGTAAATGGATCATAACACTGGATATTGGATTATAATCCCCTCCTCACCCTCCATCACACCGCAGATAGGTTTGATACTATTCTGGCTGTGCAATGAGTTGGAATTATAAAGGAATTATAAAGCACCACTTTACAGGTTCCAAAACTGAAGAAAACTGAAGAATGAGCTATTTACGAACCCTTGAATCTGGCCTCCTTTTGACTTGTATGTACAGCTAGGGTCCATCCCACATCTCATGTTTTTTCTCTACGACTCTCTTCCCTGGGAAGCCAGCAATGGGGAAGATGTCAAGAAAGCATCAAGTTGAGAAAGGGTGAAACAAGTTTTGTAAAGCCATGCTTGACAAACAATTAAAAACCCACACCAACACTCAGTGAGCTGCACTGGCTCCCAATTGGCCTCCAGACGCAATTTAAGGTATTATCACCTATAAACATAGAAACAGAAGATTAACGGCAGAAAAAGACTTCATGGTCCATCTAGTCTTCCCTTATACTATTTCTTGTATTTTATCTTAGGATGGATATATGTTTATCCCAGGCATGTTTAAATTCAGTTACTGTGGATTTACCAACCACGTCTGCTGGAAGTTTGTTCCAAGGATCTACTATTCTTTCAGTAAAATAATACTTTCTCACATTGCTTCTGATCTTTCCCCCAACTAACCTCAGATTGTGCCCCCTTGTTCTTGTGTTCACTTTACTATTAAAAACACTTCTCCCCTGAACCTTATTTAACCCTTTAACATATTTAAGTGTTTTGATCATGTCCCCACTTTCCCTTCTGTCCTCCAGACAGAAGCCCTTCATGGCTTAGGGCCAGATTACATATGGGCCTGTCTTCTGTCACATACTTCCCAGTGGCCGATAAGGACCCACTGAGTGGGCCACCTACGCATCCTGTTGACCAGATAATGTTGGTTGGCAGGGCTGTGTGGGAGGGCCTTCTCTGTGGCGGCTCCGGCTCTCTGGAACCAACTGCCCCCGGAGGTCCGTATTGCCCCCACCTTCCTGGCTTTCCAAAAAATTGTGAAAACATGGTTCTGCTGACAGGCCTGGGATCATTGAGCAAGACCACCTAGCTCCGCCCAAAGAAGGATGATTTTATTTTTAAGGGGTTTTATTGTATTTATACTGCTTTTTTAATTGTTGTATGTTGCCCAGAGTCTGGAAGAAGTTGGGCAGCTTATGAATCTATTAAAAATAAATAAATAAAAAGCCTTGTGCTGATGTCTGGTTTACAGAGGAGGTCTCCAACCTTGGCGACTTTAAGCCTGGTAGATTTCAACTTGCAGAATTCCCCAGCCAGCAGGGGAATTCTGGGAGTTGAAGTCCACCAGGCTTAAAGTCGCCAAGGTTGGAGATCCCTGGTTTATAGGTTTATATATCCCTCCCTCCCTCTTTCCTTCTTTTTTTACTCCCTCCCTCCTTCCTTTTTCCTCCCTCCCTTCCTCCCTCCTTCCTTATTTCCTCCCTCCCTCCTTTTTCTTTTCTCCCTCCTTCCGTTTTTCCTTCCTCTTGCCTTTTTCCCTCCCTCCTTTCCTCTCTTTCTTTTTTCCTCCCTCCCCTTTTCTTTTTTCTTCCATCCCTTCCTTTTTTCCTCCCTCTTTTCTTCTTTTTTCCTCCCTCCCTCCTTCCTTTTTTCCTCCCTCTCCCACCTTTCTCCCTCCTTTCTTCCCTCTCTTCTTTTTTCCTCCCTCCCTCCCTCCTTTTTCCTCCCTCTTTCCCACCTCCCTCCCTCCTTCTCTTCTTTTTTCCTCCCTCCCTCCTTCCTTTTCTCCTCCCTCTCCCACCTCCCTCCCTCCTTTCCTCCCTCTTCTTTTTTCCCCTCCCTCCGTCCTTTTTCCTCCCTCCCTCCCTCCTTTTTCCTCCCTCTCTCCCACCCCCCTCCCTCCTTTCCTCCCTCTCTTTTTTCTTCCCTCCCTCCTTCCTTCCTTTTTTCCTCCCTCCTTTCTGCGACTTGAAGCCCACTAGACTTAAAGTCGTCAAGGTTGGAGAGCTCTGGTTTATAGGTTTATATATATTAGCACCAGAAAACACAAAAGCAAATCCTGTGCTAGCTTGAAATCAGGTTCAGGAGCAAAACTCCGGATGTTTTCAAATGGGTCTCCCCCACCACCACCACCACTAAAAGGGAAGTCATCTTTCGATCCTTTGTTACTTCTTGCCCCAGACTGGTATAATAAACGTTTGCACATTTTGCACAGAGGGCTTTCCCCCCACCTCCCCTTCCTTTAACTTCTTTTTGGAGAGACAGATGGTGGCTGAGCATCCATCCACCCACCTCCACCACCCACCCCGGGTCTTCCTTTGAAGACGTCCCTGCGCGCGATTGTGCAGCCTTTCAGCTGTTCTGAATTAAATCCCCAACGTCCTCGAAAGGGAGCCCCACCGACCGACCTCTCCCCGCACCTGGACAAATGGCAATGGTGGTCCGCCCCTTCCCCCACTTCCCCCCCCTCTCCCCTCCGCAAGGTACGGCTGGGTGGGCGAAAGGAGTTTCCCTGGACGAAGGTCTCGGCTGAGTCTCCGTCGCGCATGCGCGCCGTTGCTCCCCCCCACCCCCCACCTCCCCTCAACCTGAAGTTAACTTCTGGGCGCTCCGACTTGCACTTCGGAGGCTGAGCAGGCGGGCAATGGCACTTTGGCTCAAGTTCTGCCCTTTCTTCTTCTCCCTCACGGCCTGCCTCGATGGACCGCGGCTGGCCGTCTCCGCCGGAGGGACGAGCAGCAGCAGCAGCAGCAGCGGTGGCAGGAAAGGATCCGCGGGAGAGGCTTGCGGCTGGACGGTAAGTGAGGCAGAGAGGCGGTTTGGGGGTTTGGCCCGGATTGGAGTTGGTGACGGGGCGCTTGGGTCCAAGTTCGGTTCTATTTCGACCGAAGGCAGGCAAAGGCACCAAGTTTGTCGGGTGCCAGGTACCTTTCTGTTTTGTAGCGCTTCGGGGCAACGGCAGCCGGGCGATGGCAGGAGTTGTGCCCGCTTGGTGTGGTGGGGAATTTGCTGCAAACACAGCTATGCAAGCAACGTTGCCTCTTCCCTCATTGCTTCCTTCTTTCCTTCCTTCCTCCTTTTTTCCTCCCTCTCTGCTTCCCTCCCTCTTTCCTTCCTTTTTTCCTCCCCCTCCTCCCTTCTTCCTTTTCTCTTCCCTCCTTCCTTTCTTTTCCCCCTTCTTCTTTTTCCCTCCCTCCCCCTCCCTCTTTTCTTCCCTCCCTCCTTCCCTCTTTCCTTCCTTTTTCCTCCATCCCTTCCATTTTCCTCCTTCCTTCCTTTCCTCTTTCCTTACTTTTTCCTCCATCCCTTCCATTTTCCTCCTTCCTTCCTTCCCTCTTTCCTTCCTTTTTCCTCCATCCCTTCCATTTTCCTCCTTCCTTTCTTCCCTCCTTCCTTCCTTTTTCCTCCATCCTTCCCTCCCTCTTTCCTTCCTTTTTCCTTCCCCTCCTCCCACCTTCTTTTTCCCTTCCCCCTCCTTCCTTTTTTCCTCCCTCCCTTCCTCCCAGTTTGTTCCTTTCTGGTGCTCCCCATCCAGCAAACAAGAGGGCCAGCTGGCATTTGTAAGTTTTTTGAGATGGTTGGCAGCAGAGCTTGACTGCAGTTTCGCATCAAAGGGAGGCTGTTGAGGAAGGAGGGATGGGGGCAGTGGAGAGGGAGGGAGCAACAAGTGTGTGAAGTCGCTCCACAGGTCTTTTATGTGCCTGTCTCCCTAATTCTTCTCCCGCCTTAACTAGACCTGTGCTTTGAGAAGAGGATAAAAGGCCTGGCCTTTTGTCATTTTAATCACTGGTTACAGGCCTGATCTTTACCGGAAAGGGGGGTAACTGGGAATGTTGGTAAGGTGATAAAAAAAAGAATTTTAGGGCTTCACCTTTTGTCTCTTCCAGAAGCTGCGATTTCCCTCTTGGGTTCCCTAAGTGTGATTTTTCCTTGGTGTTGTGTGTGTGTGTACACAGACAAAGACCACTTCCCTCTGAACCTGCTCTTTTCAGTTTTCAGCCTTATTAAAGATTCCAGATGACTGGCACCAGTGACTTTCATTACTTCTTTTTTTGTTGTTGTTAAAACTGCCACAAAGATTTCCTGGGGATCATGAAGAGGGGTGGGGGGTGGGGGGTGGGGGTGTCTAGAAGACTGGTGAACTAGTGAAGCGGCTCTGGTAGCATTAACATCCATTCTTCTGCTGCTTCTTTGTTCTTGCTTTATTTTTATAGCCTTTTGTGGTTTTAATGTTTTTAATAATTATGATAATGGATTTTTAGGTAATTATTGACTGTTAAGCTTTGTTATAGGCCCCAGAGATAAACAGTTCTATAAATTGGAGAGATATATTGTAAGATAAGTTGTTAAAAAAAGTAACCCATGTGTTCACACCTGGAAGGGAAATTCTCTATAAAATACATATATATAGCTGCAAATATATAGCTGCAGGAAAATAACTAAATTGTTAGAGGGACAAATTGCTAGAGTTAATAATTGATTTGCAGATTTTTAAGCCTTGGTATAAGTACATGAGAAGTTTAGAAGCTCTAATGCTTCCCAAAGATTTGGTATAATTGATATTAATCTATTGATAAAAAAGCCACAGAAATTTAAATTTACCTGGAAAAAAATAGAATTCATCTTATCATAACAAAATTAATTTGCACTCACCTAACTATTGCTTTTTACTTACCATCAACTTTTCTCTGTTCTTTGCTTTAGAAATTGGTTCATTTCAGTTGTTTAAGAAAAAGCTATAATGTTTTGTGTCTTTGTGGGGAGGGGGTAGAAAACCCTGATTACAGTCTGGGCTACATTCATAAGCACTGATTGCAGAATAAAACCAATTGCCTTGTTTGCATAGCAGTTGTCTTGGTCTGTTTGTACATTTTGAATAGACTTGCCATACTTTAAAATGACTGATGGCCCCTGTAACAAATTGTCTGCTCTGGGGCAAGGCTGCCTTTGAAGTGCTATCCTGTAGGAAGTAAAAAGACTATTTGCTGTATTAAAATTCCTCTGTATTTCCTCTGTTTAACCACAGGCCACTTCCCCTTTACCACTCTAAACACTGCAGGGACGCTGGCTGATTGAAAAAGCACAAGGACTGAAGTAATTGCGTCCCATTCATACAGCAATGCTTAGTATAGCTTATTTATAATCCTCAAGTTCCTTATTTATAGTATGTGATAAAAGAGGTGGGGTCCCCCTCTTTTCTGTTAAAAACAAGGTGGAAACATGAAAGCATCCTATTGACTTTGCATCAAAGTATTTGGGAAACTTAATGATATACCTTTACTGGAAAGGTAGAGAGAGCAAGAGAGAGAGCAAGAAATATGTGTTGAATTAAACTATGTCCAGATGACTTCATGCTCTACTAAGTGTGCATCTACTATCCTTAGAAGGAGGCTGCAGCCTAGACTGCTGCATGCTACTTTATACATACTACTTATGAGTAAACTTGCTCAAGGTAATGCTATAGATTGTGTAATAGAATAGAATAGAATTCTTTATTGGCCAAGTGTGATTGCACACACAAGGAATTTGTCTTTGATGCATATGCTCTCAGTGTACATAAGAGAAAAAGATAATGGAGATTGATCAAGTAAACTTTGAAAAGTTTATTTAATAAAAGACACATGCGTTCTCCATCAGTCTAAAATAATTGTACACATTCTTGAATTGACCAAATGTTTAATTATTTTTAAAAGATGGTATTTGCCTGTGGCCCCATTCTTTCAGTATTATATTAAGGATATAAATAAATGACAGAAGAACAAAGCACTTCTGGTGAACAATAAGGCTAAAACAGTTATTTCATACTTGAAATGCAAAATTATTTTGACTTTTTCTTTCGACATACAAACTAATCCTAACCCCTAAACTGACATTCTACCCAAAGATAATATTTTAGGTAGGGTAGTAAAGTATATTATTCTGTACAAAACCTGATAAATCTGATATTTGTAAAATGTTAGGTGGGAATCAAACTTGTTCCAAAACATGAGTGAGAGGTAAAATGAATTTGTGTGAAATATTGAGAATTTTTCCCCACATTGATAATAGTATTATTCATTAACATTGCAATGCAACACTCCATTCATGGAAGAAGATTTTTTGCTGTCAGATAGAAAAAGTCTGTTGTACTTTGAAATACATTACCTATGACATTTCTCTGTAAATTAGAAAATACCTATGATCAAGGTATACTTGCAAATTAGAAAACATCTTGTGAGTATCTGGAATAGGAAGGGAGCTCTGTAATGGGAAGGGAGATTGACTGGATTCCCAGTTCATGCTAAATCATTATTAAATGAACCATAATTTCCAAATGGGATGAACAATAAAATACAGTTTATAAAGACAAATACTGTACTTTAAATCAAGATTAAACATATGAACTGATATATTTCTGTAAAATAGTTGAATGGGAGGATGCTCTCAAAAATACCTCTCAAAAATACCTGTTGAATATGTAAATATTTTTATTTCACTAAGCTAGAACATAGAAACATAGAAGACTGACGGCAGAAAAAGACCTCATGATCCATCTAGTCTGCCCTTATACTATTTTCTGTATTTTATCTTAGGATGGATATACAGTATGTTTATCCCAGGCATGTTTAAATTCAGTTACTGTGGATTTATCAACCAGTCTGCTGGAAGTTTGTTCCAAGGATCTACTACTCTTTCAGTAAAATAATATTTTCTCATGTTGCTTTTGATCTTTCCCCCAACTAACTTCAGATTGTGTCCCCTTGTTCTTGTGTTCACTTTCCTATTAAAAACACTTCCCTCCTGGACCTTATTTAACCCTTTAACATATTTAAATGTTTCGATCATGTCCCCCCCTTTTCCTTCTGTCCTCCAGACTATACATACTGAGTTCATTAAGTCTAACCTAGAACCATTTCTTTCTATTGGTTCCATAAGGCCAATAGCAAGCTGGTTGAGTAATGCAGAAGTTGTAGTACCAATAGACCTAGGGGTGAAAAATATTGGACTAGGTCCTGTGAAGTTATGTTCTCATTTTGAAAGAATTTAGTAGAATCTCTGTTAATGTCAGGGTTTCAAAGTCATGGCTAGAAAGATGCAAGTTAGAGGGGGGAAAGCCCACAGCTTTTGAGTAAAATTTACTTTAGTAAGGTTAATGTGGGTGCTGGAGAGATCCAGTGATGATATCTTTGTAATGAGGTGCTGATATAAATGCTGAAGGTGCAGCATTTGTTTTATGACCATGTGCACAAATCATTGTTTGATGTTATTTCAACATATTACGGCCACTGTTGCTCCAGAATACATGTACAATAAACATCTGGGAGTGAACATATGTTTATGAATTCAGCAGTCATTTTAGCTGATACCTTATGATTCTTGACAAATGTATCTTTTCTTTTAAGTACACCGAGAGCCTATAAGTCAAATAAATCAAATAGATAGATAGATAGATAGATAGATAGATAGATAGATAGATAGATAGATAGATAGATAGATGAGCACCAAGACAAATTCATTTTATGTCCGATCACACTTGGCCAATAAAATTCTATTCTATTCTATTCTATATTGTGAGATAAAGATTTATCCTATGAGTTGACGTTGTAGAATTTATTGTTTTGCTCAAAGAGTGGTCCTTTTTGCTGTACTCCAAAACTGAAAGCAAATTGCTACTTCCTTCCTTAGATTGTTTTTTTTCAAAACCTTAAACATTTTTACAGTAATCTGATCAAGAACAGCATAGTCTGTCCTGATGCTTCTCGACCTCTCAGCGGCTTTCGATACCATCGACCATGGTAACCTTCTGCGCCAGCTGGAGGGGTTGGGAGTGGGAGGCACTGTTCTTCAGTGGTTCTCCTTCTACCTCTCTGGTCAGTCACAGTCGGTGTTAGTGGGGGTCAGAGGTCAACTTCTAGGTTTCTCCCTTGTGGGGTGCCTCAGGGGTCGGTCCTCTCCCTCCTGTTATTTAACATCTACATGAAACCGCTGGGCAAGATCATCCAAGGGAATGGGGTGAGGTATTATCAGTACGTGTCCATCCATCACCCTGGGGGGGAATCATTGACCCCATCAGAGAGGGTCCGCAACTTGGGCGTCCTCCTTGATCCACAGCTCACATTAGAGAAACATCTTTCAGCTGTGGCGAGGGGGGCGTTTGCCAGGTTCGCTTGGTGCACCAGTTGCGGCCCTATTTGGACCGGGAGTCACTGCTCACAGTCACTCATGCCCTCATCACCTCGAGGTTCGACTACTGTAATGGGGCTAACTTTGAAAAGTGCTCGGAAACTTCAGATCGTGCAGAATGCAGCTGTGAGAGCAATCATGGGCTTCCCCAAATATGCCCATGTTACACCAACACTCCGCAGTCTGCATTGGTTGCCAATCAGTTTCCGGTCACAATTCAAAGTGTTGGTTCTGACCTATAAAGCCCTTCATGGCATTGGACCAGAATATCTCCGGGACCGCCTTCTGCCGCATGAATCCCAGCGACCAGTTAGGTCCCACAGAGTTGGCCTTCTCCGGGTCCCGTCGACTAAACAATGTCGTTTGGCAGGACCCAGGGGAAGAGCCTTCTCTGTGGCAGCACCGACCCTCTGGAACCAGCTCCCCCCAGAGATCAGAATTTCCCCCACCCTCCTCGCCTTTCGCAAGCTCCTTAAAACCCACCCCTGTCGTCAGGCATGGGGAAATTGAGATAGTCCTTTTCCCCCAGGCCTATACAATTTATGCATGGTATGTTTGTTTGTGTGTATGTTTGGTTTTTTAATAAGGGTTTTTAGTTATTTAAAATATTAGATTTGTCATATGCTGTTTTATTATTGTTGTTAGCCGCCCCGAGTCTAAGGAGCGGGGCAGCATACAAATCTAATTAATAATAATAATAATAATAATAATAATAATAATAATAATAATAATAATAATATAATAGTCTAAGCCTAGATCGGTTTTTCAGTGCTGCTTTAGAACTTCAATATCCTGATAACTACTCTGTTTCCCCCCAAAATAAGACATCCCCTGATAATAAGCCTAATCCGGCTTTTGAGAGCATGGCAATAAAAGCCAAGCACTTATTTCATGGTTCAAAAAAATATAAGACAGGATCTTATTTTGGGGGAAACACGGTAGATGAAATGATTAATCTTCATTCAACCTTCTTGTCCCTAATTGGAAGATGTTTTGGTCACATAGAACTAACATTTTCAACATACCGTACATTGCAAGTAGTTTCCATCCAAATATATTGTCTTGCATTTAGAAGCCCCCAGATAGGGCAGCACATGAGTTGGGAGTCACTCATCATGCTATGTTATCATGTGACTTGTTTGGTTTTGTCTCAATATGTTGTGTGGAGCTAGCCAAACCCAGCCAGGTATAGTTAAATAAATTATATTTAATCAAACTGAAGTGGAAGAGTTGGAAGTGGGGGGAAGTAGTTAGGAGGAGACCATACTGTATGTTTATATGTCTATGCATGTGTGTGTTTATGTGTTTATTTTACACACAAACACACACACACACACACACACACACACACACACACACAGAGGACAGGCATTTTTTCACCTTCTTGAGCAACGTTTGAGCCAATATTATCCACTAAACTAAATAGGGAGAACAGCAGGAAGTACTTCTTTACCTTACAGCAGTGATTTTCAACCTTTTTTGAGCCGCGGCACATTTTTTACATTTACAAAATCCTGGGGCACACCACCAACCAAAATGACACAAAATGACACCCTAAGGCACTCTCCTCTCTTTTTCCATCCCTGTCTCCTCCCCATCCTTGTGTGTGTGTGTGTGTGTGTGTATACACACTCTTGAACCATTTCCAAAAACAAGTGAGGGCTGGGTTTTTTCTCTTATTCTTTGGGTGCTTTTTATCATATGCTTTAAATCAAGAGTCACTTCTCTCTCTCTTTTGTTTCTCTCTCTTTCCTCTCATTCTCTGTCTCAATCATTTTCTCATTTCTTTTTTTTCCTCCCCTTTTTGCTTATTTCTCTCTCTCTCTCCCTTCCTCTCCTTTTCTCTCTCTCTCTGCTTTCTTTCTCTCTCTCTCTTGCTTTCTTTCTCTCTCACCCTTGCTTTCTCTTTCTCTCTTTTCTCTCTCTCTCTTGATTTCTCTCCCACTCTCTTTCTTTCTCTCTTTCTTTCTCTCTCTCACTCTCACTCTCTCTCAGCAAAAAGTTGTGAGACCGGAACCTGAGCTTCCTTCTTCGCGGCACACCTGCCCATGTCTCGCGGCACACTAGCGTGCCACGGCACACTGGTTGAAAAACACTGCCTTACAGGATGAAACTAGCAATGCATCTTTTAAAATAGTTTTTAAAAGGTGGCAAATTACTGGACAGACTATTTATGGTTATTATTCCTGGTGGCTATTTATTTTCTCCAGAATCAAAACAGGCTATTCAAATCCTGGTAAGCACATCTGTGGGTGATTGCCTTCCGGTCCACAGCTCTGAACTTTTAAAAAAATGCTTTCGCTTAGCCAAATGTGTTGCCCAGTTTCCACCCACCCAAAAAACCTGGCTACTTTAAGATGCCTGGACTTCAACCCCCAGAATACCCTAGTCATCATGACTTGAAGTCCACACATCTTAAAGGAATCAAATTTGAGAAACACTGGTGCAGACTGAACAAAACGGATCTTTTTTCCCTGAACATTTCACCTTTTCCATTAATTTCCCCCTTTTCCTTTAATTTCCTTTTGTTCTAATTACAGGTAGTCCTCGACTTACAACAGATCATTTAATAACCTTTCAAAGTTACAATGGCATTGAAAAAAGTTGACTTATGGCCATTTCCCACACTTTGGCCCATCCCCATGGTCACGTGATTTACATTGGGTTGTTTGACAGCTGACTCACATTTATGACGGTTGCAGTGTCTCAGGGCCATGGAATCCCCTTTTGCGACTTTCTGAGAAGCAAAGTCAACGGGGAAAGCAGATTCACTTAACAACCATGTTGCTGATTTAAGTAGTGCAGTGATTCAGTTAACAAATGTGGCAAGAAAAGTTGTAAAATGAGGCAAAACTCAATTAACAGATGTCTCACTTAGCAACATGAATTTTGGACTCAATTGTGGTCGTAAGTTGAGGACTGCTTGTATTTCTACATCAAGAACCAATTGTTTCCTTAACCGTTGAGTACTGCGTGTCAGCACTGTCTAGGTTCATATAGTGCAGTGTTTCCCAACCTTGACAACTTGAAGATATCTGGACTTCAACTCCCAGAATCCCCCAGCCAGCGAATGCTGGCTGGGGGATTCTGGGAGTTGAAGTCCAGATATCTTCAAGTTGCCAAGGTTGGGAAACACTGATATAGTGGACCAAATCAGAAACCATACTTTTACTGATCACTGTTATGGCTTAACATAACAAGAAATGTAAATCAAATTAGAAATGGTTTTGTATGAGATATATATCATTGACAACAATAAATAAATTATGTCATTAACTGACAAAACCTCTTCTGGTTTCCTCTCTCTGTGAGTTGGGCTGTGGAACAAATATTTGAGGAGTTTTTACCCAGGATACATTTCCAACATGGAGCAGTTTGCTCAGCAAGCCTGCATGCAGAAATCCATCATAGATCAGTGAAATTAATTTTATATTGTATAAAATGATTGCCTGCCTGAATTCAAGTAACCTTGTTTTGTTTTGTTTTATTTTTATCACACCTTTATTATTTTTATAAGACGGAGTGGCTGTGGGTTTTGCCTCCCAAGGCAATCCCATCTGTCCGTCCATCACCCTGGGGGGGAATTACTGACCCCCTCAGAGAGGGTCCGCAACTTGGGCGTCCTCCTCGATCCACAGCTCACATTAGAGAAACACCTATCAGCTGTGTCGACGGGGGCGTTTGCCCAGGTTCGCTTGGTGCACCAGTTGCGGCCCTATTTGGACCGGGACTCACTGCTCACAGTCACTCATGCCCTCATCACCTCAAGGTTTGACTACTGTAACGCTCTCTACATGGGGCTACCTTTGAAAAGTGTTCGGAAACTTCAGATCATGCAGAATGCAGCTGCAAGAGCAGTCATGGGCTTCCCCAGGTATGCCCATGTTACACCAACACTCCGCAGTCTGCATTGGTTGCCGATCAATTTCCGGTCACAATTCAAAGTGTTGGTTATGACCTATAAAGCCCTTCATGGTATCGGACCAGAATATCTCCGAGACCGTCTTCTGCTGCACGAATCCCAGCGACCGATTAGGTCCCACAGAGTCGGCCTTCTCCGGGTCCCATCAACTAAACAATGTCGGTTGGCGGGCCCCAGGGGAAGAGCCTTCTCTGTGGCGGCCCTGACTCTCTGGAACCAGCTCTCCCCAGAGATTAGAACTGCCCCTACCCTCCTTGCCTTTCGTAAACTCCTCAAAACCTACCTTTGTCATCAGGCATGGGGGAATTGAGATATCTCCCCCGGGCCTATATAATTTATGTATGGTATGTCTGTAGGTATGTCTGCTTAAAAATGGGTTTTTTAAAACTATTTTACATTTTAAATTGTAAATTATTAGATTTGTCATGAACTGTTTTATTGTGTTGTGAGCCGCCCCGAGTCTACGGAAAGGGGCGGCATACAAATCTAATAAATAAATAAGTCAGTCAGTCAGTCAGTCAGTCAGTCAGTCAGTCAAGGAGGCAGACATATCTAATTTTCTTTCTCCTATTTTCCTCACAACCACAGCTTTATAAGCTAAGTTGGTCTGACAGAGACTGGCCCATAGTCACCCAGTTTTAAAATCTGAGACAGGATTAGAACTCACAGCCCACTGGTTTCCAGCTTGGTACCTTAACCACTAGGCTTTTAGTGACTACTAGACCACACCTGCTCTTGTTATTAGTCTTGATAGATTTAAAAAAAACCCATTTTACTACTTAAGAGTGGAAACAGTGGGAGGGAGATAACAATGGCCTGCTCAAAATCCTAAATGATTTGTCTGGGTTTTTTCCCCATTGATATGTGAAGTAGACATTTCCTGTATAGTTTCCTTTTTCAACATTGTAAGCTTGAAATATTTTTGTAGCTACACTTCTTGTTATGGCAAGACTTTTATAATAGTATACATTGATGTAACCTGCAAAAACTATATTTTTTAATGTTTCACACACCCCTCCCCCAAAAAACCCTGATTCTGGCTTGAGTGTTCACACTTTGATTAATTTTTGTAAAATATTTCAACATAATTATGAATTGCAGGTTTGATTTATATAAAATAGATATTGTTATTAAACAGTGGAACAAACTTGTTATATAGCAAGGATGTCTCAAAAATAATATTTAGAATGCATTGTTTTTGTTATTAAAAGTATAGTGTAGCATTGCTGGAACATTCTCTTGTGAAAGACATACTTTAATGTCTTTTCCAGCTATTTTGAAAGTAGTATTTTCAATTATTTGCCATCAGTGGCTTCTGTGATGAATGAAAACTTGGTAGAGCATATTATCTTAGCAGACTGTTTTGGGTTTTCATTTCTAACTAGATATTTCTGATCTTACTTCTGAAGGTATTCAGATCCAGTCAAGCACTTAGTGACTTCCCTCCCTTTGTGTGTGTGTATGTGTGTGCGTATAGCTGTGGGAAAATTCCTGGTTGACTGGCTATGAATTAATGGAAATCCTTACAATGCTTCACTAATGATAGCTCCTGTGGCTTTAAAAAAATTCTATCGCCTTTTCTAATTTAAGGAAGGTCGTGGACATTTACAGAAACTTAAGAAAAGGTAACATCTGGTTGTGCTCTGCTGTTGGCTGCTTTTGTGTGAACAGGAAAAAAGTTATGGTGTTTCTTCCGCATCAAAAGTGGTTAAGGTGACCCTGATAAAAAGCTCTCCTCTCAAGCTGTGAGTTCTAATTAATTGTACTCTCCTTCTGGGGGTGTTTGATCTTACTGATTTTTAATACTTTAATCCTAAAGGATTTACCTAGCTACAGATAGTTGTTAAAAAAAAAACCCCTTTTATTTCTAGAGACTTGAGATAACCGTAATACTATAGCACCAACATGGATTCTGCTTTTCAAAGGTCAAGATGCAATCAAGCTTTTAAAAGCAGTTCTAAAATAAGAAAAAAGATATCTTGTGGATGTAAACTATTGGAAATTAATTACATTGACTATGTTTAATTTAAATTAAACAATTTATTATTTGTCTTGGTTTGCCTCCACCTACTCCTTTTAGAAGTATAGCCACTGGCATGGCACTCAAGGACCAAATTTGACTATCAAGAAAATGGTTATTTAGAACATAAGAACATAAGAGCCATGCTGAAGCCCATTGAGTCCAGCATTCTGTGTCAAACAGTGGCCCACTAAATGTACATGGGGATCTTGAGCAGAAAGAAAAGGCAAAACCCTCCCTTTCCCTTGACCCCCAACAAATGGTACCCAAGGGAATCTTGGCTGCCTCAACCAACATAGAGGCGGCACTTGAACATCCGTTTCAATAAACACCGATACACTTGGCATCCATGAATTTGTCTAATCCTGCCTTGAAGCTATCTGGGCTGACCGCTGTCACGACCTCTTCTGGATGTGAATTCCATAAAATAATGACCCTCTGTGTGAAGAAATATTTTTGTTTATTTGTTCTCACTTTCTTGCCTATGAACTTTAGGGAGTGCCCCCTCCTCCTAGTATTGTGTGATAGAGAAATTTTTTTTTTATCCCAGGCATGATTTCATACATTTCAATCAAGTCACCTCTTAAACGCCATCTTTCAAGGCTAAAGAGACCAAGGTGTTGTAACCTGGTATCATAAGGAAGGTGCTCCATTTTCTTTATCATTCTTATTACCCCTTTTTGCACCTTTTCCACTTCCATTATATCCTTCTTGAGGTGCGGTGACCAGAACTGTACACAGTACTCCAAGTGTGGTCTCATCATCGATTTGTACAGAGGCAATTCAACACTTACTGACTTATTTTTGATAGAAACATAGAAGTCTGACGGCAGAAAAAGACCCCATGGTCCATCTAGTCTGCCCTTATACTATTTTCTGTATTTTATCTTAGGATGGATATATGTTTATCCCAGGCATGTTTAAATTCAGTTACTGTGGATTTATCTACCACGTCTGCTGGAAGTTTGTTCCAAGGATCTACTACTCTTTCAGTAAAATAATATTTTCTCATGTTGCTTTTGATCTTTCCCCCAACTAACCTCAGATTGTGTCCCCTTGTTCTTGTGTTCACTTTCCTATTAAAAACACTTCCCTCCTGGACCTTATTTAACCCTTTAATATATTTAAATGTTTCGATCATGTCCCCCCTTTTCCTTCTGTCCTCCAGACTATACAGATTGAGTTCATTAAGTCTTTCCTGATACGTTTTATACTTAAGACCTTCCACCATTCTTGTAGCCCGTCTTTGGACCCGTTCAATTTTGTCAATATCTTTTTGTAGGTGAGGTCTCCAGAACTGAACACAGTATTCCAAATGTGGTCTCACCAGCATTCTATATAGCGGGATCATAATCTCCCTCTTCCTGCTTGTTATACCTCTAGCTATGCAGCCAAGCATCCTACTTGCTTTCCCTACTGCCTGACTGCACTGTTCACCCATTTTGAGACTGTCAGAAATCACTACGCCTAAATCCTTTTCTTTTGAAGTATTTGCTAACACAGAACTGCCAATACAATAGTCAGATTGAGGATTCCTTTTCCCCAAGTGCATTATTTTACATTTGGAAACATTAAACTGCAGTTTCCATTGCTTTGACCATTTATCTAGTAAAGCTAAATCATTTACCATATTGCCGACGCCTCCAGGAATATCAACCCTATTGCACACTTTAGAGTCATCGGCAAATAGGCAAACCTTCCCTACCAGACCTTCCCCTATGTCACTCACAAACATATTAAAAAGAATAGGACCCAGAACAGACCCTTGTGGCACACCGCTTGTAACCTGACTCTGCTCAGAATACTCACCATTCACAACAACCCTCTGGTGTCTATGCTTCAGCCAGCTGCAAATCCATTGAACTATCCAGGGATTAAGTCCAATCTTCACTAATTTATCTATCAGCTCTTTATGTGGAACCGTATCAAAGGCTTTGCTGAAGTCCAGGTAGGCAATATCCACGGCACCACCTTCATCCAACACCTTTGTGACATAGTCAAAGAAATCAATGAGATTAGTCTGACATGATTTGCCTTCAGTAAAGCCATGCTGATTTGGGTCCAATAATTTATTGTTTTTTAGGTGCTGATTTATCCTCTTTTTCAGTAGAGTCTCCATCATTTTAACGACAACTGATGTCAAGCTAACTGGCCTGTAGTTACCAGCTTCTTCTCTACTGCCCTTCTTGTGGATAGGCACAACACTTGCCATTCTCCAATCCTCAGGAACATCTCCTGTTAACAAGGATTGGTTAAACAAATCAGTCAGGGGGGTAGCAATGAGAGATCTGAGTTCTTTAAGAACTCTGGGGTGGATGCCATCTGGACCCATTGCCTTATTGATTCCCTTCCTAATCATTCCAAGCATGGAATTTGCTTTTTTTTTTTACTGCTGCTGCACACTGGGTTGACATCTTAATTGAGCTGGCCATCAAAACCCTTTCTTGGGTTGTCTCAGGAAGCTTGGTCCCCATCAGTTGGTAGATATAATTGGGGTTCTTTGCCCTGATATGTATAACTTTGCACTTGTTTAGGTTAAAATGCGTTTGCCACTTTGTCATCCTCTCACTCAATTTCGAGAGATCCTTCTGGAGCTCCCAACAATCAGTTTCACTTTTCACTACTCGGAACAATTTAGTGTTGTCAGCAAACTTTGCTACCTCACTATATACTTTTTTACGTCCAGAGTTTGGGGCAGTTATTATGCCATCTAATAATGAAGGGTGTGGGCTTGGTTGTTTTCTTGCAGACGTTTTAGTACCAAGCCAAATAATACCATCAATGTTTGTAGGGAGGGGTATTTGCTTGCATACACAATGAAGGATGTGTATGAAATTGATGTAAACCCATCTTTTTTAGATGGAGCCAAACCAAATAAATAGACAGAGAGAGCTAAAAGTAGATGGGACTCCTACTGACCCACTTACCAGGCCCTAGCTGCAGGGAAAAACCAGAAGCCTTATTTTCCTATCTTGTAGAGAGGTGCTGAGATTTACCTTTAAAGCCACTTGAAGTTAAATCTAGGTTTATAAATTTCAGGTAAGAAAAGTTTCACTGAAGTATACTGGTGTTAGCTCTAGTTGGGATTGTGCCCTTACAGAAATAATAATAATAATAATAATAATAATAATAATAATAATAATTATTATTATTATTATTATTATTATTTATTAGATTTGTATGCCGCCCCTCTCCGTAGACTCGGGGCGGCTTACAGCAATGATAAAAACAATATATAATGACAAATCTAATAATTAGAATCTAAAATAACAATAATACATTTAAAAAGTCTAAAAAACAAGAAACCCCAATATATGAAAACATACATACAGTCATATCATACACAAAAAACTACATAGGCAGGGGGAGATGTTTCAGTTCCCCCACACTTCACAACAGAGGTGGGTTTTAAGGAGTTTACGAAAGGCAAGGAAGGTGGGGGCAGTTCTAATCTCTGGAAGGAGCTGATTCCAGAGGGTCGGAGCCGCCACAGAGAAGGCTCTTCCCCTGGGTCCCGCCAAACGACATTGTTTAGTTGACGGGACCCGGAGGAGACCAACTCTGTGGGACCTAACTGGTCGCTGGGATTCGTGTGGCAGAAGGCGGTCTCGTAGATACCCTGGTCCGGTGTCATGAAGGGCTTTATATGTGATGACCAACACTTTGAATTGTGACCGGAAACTGATCGGCAACCAGTACAGACTGCGGAGTGTTGGAGTAACATGGGCATATTTGGGAAAGCCCATGATTGCTCTCGCAGCTGCATTCTGTACGATCTGAAGTTTCTAAACACTCTTCAAAGGTAGCCCCATGTAGAGAGCATTACAGTAGTCGAGCCTCGAGGTGATGAGGGCATGAGTGACTGTGAGCAGTGACTCCCAGTCCAAATAGGGCCGCAGCTGGTGCACCAGGCGAACTTGGGGAAACGCCCCCCACGCCACACCTGAAATTCCTGTACAACCTGGGGGTGCACCTGGATTCCTAGTTGTTGCTGGTGGGAACTGGCCAAGAAGACATTTGCCCAGCTTCAACAGCTATGCCAGTTGCACTGATTTTTAGAACACAAGGCATTGGCCCTACTCACGTATGCTTTCATCATCTACCCTACATGAAACTGGTCTTGCGGACGACCCAGAAATGAATGCAACGTAGCATTCCCAGACAATCTTTAGTTTGAGATATAACATGGATATTGGAGGAGCTGCATTGGTAGCTGACGTTATTTCCAGGAAATAATTCAAAGTGCTGGTATGACCTTCACAGTCCTACATGGCTTGATACTCTCTTCAAGAGTGCCTGCTCCAAATACGTAGAATCTGCCCATTCAAGTGCACCGTGTTTGCTGAGAGTCCCTCTTCTCCATAAGATGTTATAGGAGGGCACTCGTGAGAAACTCCTCTTCCATGCAGCATCTCTCACCAGACATAAGATCTGTTAAAAGTTGTAGAAGTTATCACTTTCAGATATCATTGGGGTATGGAGGTCACTTGCTACATGAAGAGTTATTGATTCTTATAATAAATGATGCAATATTTTTATGATTATGGTATTAAAGGTAAAGGTTTTCCCTGCCAGTCATGTCCAACTCTAGGGGGAGGTTCTTATTTATTTATTCATTCATTTATTTAGTTGTTTGTTTGTTTGTTTATTTAGTTGTTTACTTATTTATTTAGTTGTTTGTTTGTTTGTTTGTTTATTTATTTGTTTGTTTATTTGTTTATTTATTAGATTTGTATGCCGCCTCTCTCCGTAGACTCAGGGCGGTTCACAGCATACAATGAAACAATTCATAACAAATCTAATAAATGTAAAATACTTTTAAAAACCCCATTATTAAAACATGCACACAAACATACCATACATAAATTGTATAGGTCCAGGGGGGGGGGTGCCTCAATTCCCCCATGCGTGACAGCAGAGGTGGGTTTTAAGGAATTTACGAAAGGCAAGGAGGGTGGGGGCAGTTCTAATCTCCGGAGAGAGTTGGTTCCAGAGAGTTGGGGCCTCCCCAGAGAAGGCTCTTCCCCTGGGACCCACCAGACGACATTGTTTAGTCGACGGGACCCGGAGAAGGCCAACTCTGTGGGACCTACCGTATATACTCGAGTATAAGTCGCTCCGACTATAAGTCGAGGCGCCTACTTTTGCCACAAAAACTGGGAAAATTTATAAACCCCTGTATAAGTCGAGGGTGGAAATTGCAGCGGCTACTGGTAACTTATAAAAATGGAAACCAATAAAATTACATCAATTGAGGCATCAGTAGATTAAATATTTTAGAATATTTATTTCAAAGAAAGCCAGTAAACTAGCTCTGTAAGTTTAAAAGAGGGTAAACAGGTATATATCCCCCAAGGCAGGTATAGGCAAAAAAATTGCAAGTACCTAGGTACTTACCATACCTTAATCCCCTGCTCCTGCTGGTTTGGGTTAGGGTTAGGATACTTGACCTCTCCTTGCCTCAAAGAGATACAATTTCCCTCTATATTTACAATTACTGAACATCCAAAATATACTTAATTCTATGTATATATGCCATATGTGTAAATAAATATTACACACAGGCACACAAAAATATACTGTACATTATCTACTATATAAACTGTATGTGTATATACAGAGAGAGAAAGAGAGAGAGCTCTTGTAAAATTATATATGGTACATTCAACCTCACTGTAATAGGAAAACAAACCCAGAGTCCACTTTCTGCCACACAGTTAACCATAACTAGAACATTACACATGTCTTCAGATGTACCGGTACTTCCCTAGCTTGCACATCACTGTTAGAGCTAGGAAATGTCATGGATTGAGTAAAATGTGGTGATTTTCACTTAACAATGCTTTTGCTTAACAACAAATTTTGAGCTCAATTGTGGTCATAGGTCTCTGTCTGTCTGTCTGTCTGTCTGTCTGTCTTCCTTTCCTGTCTGTCTGCGCCCCCCTCCTGTCCCCTCCCCGGGTAAATTACAGAGTCAATACTGTATTGTTTTTTTATTTAAGGTTACAAAGCAAATGAAGAATCATTTTGAGTATTCTTTAAAATTTCTTCAGTGAGATCCATAGCTAATCTGGCAAAAAAAAATTCACCTGGCAAAAAATTTTATTGTTGACATTAGGCACAGCCAGAGAGATGTCTTAAAAGGCAAACAAACTGTCAAAAAAGTATGTTTTTTAAAAATATAATATTTTGGTTGTTGAATTTAATTCTGCCTTGGCGCGGGGCAGCCCCCGCAGATGGGTGGCTGGCAAGGACCACGCATTCCCATCTTTGTGTCCGCTGGGGTTAAAGGAAAGTTTAGGGACCCCCGCCCCTTGGAGAAATGCCTCGTTGGTGACATTCTGAGCGTTTTTGCCTCCCCACTCCGAAAACCCCACTTCTCGGCAGCTTGCCGAGGCTGAGAGGAGAGTGATTTTAAAAGGCACTCTCAGCTTGGGGTTTTCTCCCCGCTGAAATGTTGCTCGGCCGCCGCCCTCAACACCCGCTTTGTCCTCGACCCGGCAGAAGAAAACCGCGTCCTTTCCTGTTGCTCTCTTCCCGAGAGGTGGGGTGAGGGGGTGTTGAGAAGACAAGCAAGAATCCACCCCCCCACACACACCTCATCGGCTTTCCCCCCCTCTAGCGCGGCATTGGAGTGTTTGGCTGGCTCCTTTTCTTGCGGGGAGAGGGGGGAAAAGCTGGGGGGGGGGATTCTTGCTTCTATCTTCTCGCCACCCCCCCCCCCCACACCTCACCGGCTTAGGAATGTCGTTGCCTCCCACAGCCACTTCCCCACGCGCTTCGGATGTGCCTGCCTTTCCTACAGCGAAGACAGGCGGCACCTTCCCGAAGGGCTCAGCTAAGCGGGTGGGGGAAGGGCTGGCCATTTGCCGCCTCTCTCCGCTGTAGGAGAGGCAGGCGCAAGCAAAGCAACGTCCCAAAGCGGTCTCCGGGAAGCGACCGAGGGAAAGGCAATCGTCTGCCTTTCCTTCAGCTCAAAAGAGAAGGCAAATGCCCTGCCTTCCCCCAGCCGGTTAACCGAGCGCTTCAAGTTAACCGGCTGGGGGAAGGCGGGGCATTTGCCTCCTCTTTCGGGCTGAAGGAAAGGCAGACGATTGCCTTTCCCTCGGTCGCTTCCCGGAGACCGCTTTGGGACATCGCTTTGGGAGAGGCGGCAACTGCTCCCGGTTTAAGAAGCAAGAATCCCCCCCCCCAGCGAAACGGCTTTTTTCTTGTTTAGCGTGGCGTTCGAGTGGTTGGCAGGTTCCTTTGCTTGCACGCAAGAGCCAACCACTCGAACGCCACGCTAAACAAGAAAAAAGCCGTTTCGCTGGGGGGGGGGGGGAATTCTTGCTTCTTAACTGGGAGGAGTTGCCGCCTCTCCCAAAGCGATGCCCCAAAGCGGTCTCCGGGAAGCGACCGAGGGAAAGGCAATCGTCTGCCTTTCCTTCAGCCCGAAAGAGGAGGCAAATGCCCCGCCTTCCCCCAGCCGGTTAACTTGAAGCGCTCGGTTAACCGGCTGGGGGAAGGCAGGGCATTTGCCTTCTCTTTTGAGCTGAAGGAAAGGCAGACGATTGCCTTTCCCTCGGTCGCTTCCCGGAGACCGCTTTGGGACATCGCTTTGGGAGAGGGGGCAACTGCTCCCGGTTTAAGAAACAAGAATTCCCCCCCCCCCCCAGCGAAACGGCTTTTTTCTTGTTTAGCGTGGCGTTCGAGTGGTTGGCAGGTTCCTTTGCTTGCACGCAAGAGCCAACCACTCGAACGCCGCGCTAAACAAGAAAAAAGCCGTTTGGCTGGGGGGGGGGGGGAAATTCTTGCTTCTTAACCGGGCAGTTGCCCCCTCTCCCAGAGCGATATCTTTAGCGGTCTCCAGGAAGCGGCTTAGGGAAAGACAGCCGTCTGCCTTTGCTTCAGCTCCAAAGAAGTTCTGGGAGAGGGGGCAACTGCCCGGTTAAGAAGCAAGAATCTACCCCCTAGCCAAACGGCTTTTTTCTTGTTTAGCGTGGCGTTCGAGTGGTTGGCTCTTGCGTGCAAGCAAAGGAACCTGCCAACCACTTGAACGCCGCGCTAAACAAGAAAAAAGCCGTTTGGCTAGGTGGATTCTTGCTTCTTGACCGGGCAGTTGCCGCTTCTTTCTAGCTGAAGCAAAGGCAGACGGCTGTCTTTCCCTCAGCCGCTTGCGCCCTCTTGTGGTGACATGTCAGTCACCCGATTATAAGTCGAGGTCGGGTTTTTCAGCCCATTTTTGGGCTAAAAAAACCCGACTTATACTCGAGTATATACGGTAATCGGTCACTGGGATTCATGCGGCAGAAGGCGGTCCCGGAGATATTCTGGTCCAATGCCATGAAGGGCTTTATAGGTCAAAACCAACACTTTGAATTGTGACCAGAAATTGATCGGCATCCAATGCAGACTGCGGAGTGTTGGTGTGACATGGGCATACCTTGGGAAGCCCATGATTTCTCTTGCAGCTGCATTCTGCACGATCTGAAGTTTCCGTTCACTTTTCAAAGGTAGCCCCATGTAGAGAGCATTACAGTAGTCGAATCTTGAGGTGATGAGGGCATCAGTGACTGTGAGCAGTGAGTCCCGATCCAGATAGGGCTGCAACTGGTGCACCAGGTGAACCTGGGCAAATGTCCCCCTTGCCACAGCTGAAAGATGGTTCTCTAATGTGAGCTTATGTTTCTTTCTTAGCGAAGTGGTCCTGCATTGTCTGAAGACAGTGCTGTGGCCATGTAGCCAGCATGACTATATCCCGGAGGCACAAAAAACACTGTTACTTTTCTTCAGTGATGAAATGCTGCTGGTTTGCTTGTGCCTGTCAGTTGTCAGAAAACCAGTCGCGAAGGGAGTGTAAGGCTCCGCCCACCCACCCAGAAATATTATTACTTACTACCTACAGCAGTTGCAAATATGATGCTAAAATGCATTTATTGATCTGACTTAAAACACACAGACACCACACCAAATGGAAATTTGATTAGACAATAAACGAATTTGGCAATTGAAATTTCAAAAGATTTACTAAAGATGCAGAAAGCACAAATAAAAATAGAACAATTGTCCAAAGTAAAAATCTTTGTTTTACATGCCATGATTTGGAAAGTTTAGGCATTTTAAAGATTAAAGACATCTTTAATTTGTTTATATATCAATAGCTCCCTCCCTTGTTTCAAAAATCTAAATCTAAAAAGACTTTAAACTCTGCTATTACCTGCCTAAGCTTAATTGCTTGATTAAAATGACTGTTGCAAATAACAGAGCAGAGATGAAAATATTGGTAAGATCTGACTCTCCACAGGTGAGAAGAGCTTTTTATTATGCATTGTTCCGGAATGCGATTAGAAACAAAAAAAATATTATCCCATCTTTTATTCATAAATTTAGGACAATGACAGAAAGCACGGCTTAGATATCCCCAAATAGTTGCATTTCTAAGATTAATACTCTAATCATGCAGCTTTTTCAAAAAGGACCTCTAGCTGTGAAATCACATGGAGAGGTTTTAAATGGAACATTCAGTTTGCAAAAGAATGAGCTGCCTAGACAGAACTTTCTCTTTGGTTAATCAGCAAATGAACAAATCAAACCCACAGTATAGAATAGAACAGTGATTTCCAACCTTTTTTGAGCTGCGGCACATTTTTTACATATACAAAATAATGGGGCATCTTGAGCGGGGGGGGGGGGGAGTGGGGAGGCTAAAAAAAGTTTGGACAAAAAAATTATTTCTCTCTCTTTCTTCCTCCCTTTCGCTCTATTTCTCACCCTCTTTCTCTCTCTTCCTTCCTTCCTCTCCTTTTTGCTCTCTTTCTATCTCTCCCTCCTTCCCTGTCCCTCTTTCTTTCTCTCTCTTGCTTGCTTTCTCTCTCTCTCTTGCTTTCTTTCTCTCTCTCTTGCTTTCTTTCTCTTTCTTTCTCTCTCTCTCTCTTGCTTTCTTTCTCTTGCTTTCTCTCTCTTTCTTGCTTTCTTTCTCTCTCTCTCTTTCTCTCTCTTGCTGAGCTTGGTGGCACACCTGACCATGTCTCGCGGCACACTGGTTGAAAAACACTGGAATAGAATATAATTTTTATTGGCCAAATGTGATTGGACACACAAGGAATTTGTCTTAGTGCATATGCTCTCAGCGTACATAAAATAAAATGTACAACACTTAATGATTGTCATAGGGGTCAAATAAGCAATGAAGAAGCAATATTAATAAAAATCTTAGTATATAAGCAACAAGTTACAGTCATACAGTCAACATGGGAGGAAAAGGGTGATAGGAATGATGAGAAAAACTAGTAGAATAGAAGTGCAGATTTAGTAGAAAGTCTGACAGTGTTGAGGGAATTATTTGTTTAGTAGAGTGATGGCGTTCGGGAAAAAACTGTTCTTGTGTCTAGTTGTCTTGGTGTGCAGTGCTCTGTAGCGACGTTTTGAGGGTAGGAGTATAAATTAGGGTCTAAAATCTTTCTTAAAGCATGTCAAATATTGACAACTCAAACAGCTTTAATTTATTTAAAAAGGGAAAATATTAATAATTGTATATTTTTAGTAATTATTATTGAACTGAAATTCAATTTCCACTCAATGTTTTTAAAACAGTGTTTAAAATGTTTGTTTACTGACCAATAGTTTAGTGACTGAACTTTTACAATTAAGTTGTCAGCTAGTTTTTGCATTCAAAAAGCACATTTTGCATTCTCCCTGTTAATGAAAGTAGTGTAACCTGTGGCTGTTTTGGTTATACTCTTTGACAGTCAAAGGATAATATTACGTATTTTTCAGCATGAAACTGAAAACTTGAAATCCCTAAAGCAGTCTCAAATGTATGCTTAATAAAAGAATTTATTGTACTGGATGTCATCTGTTATATTACTCTGGAAACAAAATTGGCAATGAGTGGTCAGAAAATATTTCCATCAGATCACTGCAATCTTTTATAGTCTAGAGCAAAAAAAATGTCTCATTCCACAAAGTAACTAATTACTGTGTAATGAAAGCATTTTACTTGATGTAATTATATCACTAAGGTTTTTTCTTTCTGGAACTGAACACACTCAAAACCGTAGAAATGGTGGTAAACTTTAGGAGAAATTCTCCCATTCTTCCACCTCTTACAATACTAGACAACACAACACAATATCAACAGTAGAGATCTTCAAATTTCTAGGTTCTATCATATCTCAAGACCTAAAATGGTCACCTAAAATCAAAAATATCATCAAAAAGGCACAACAAAGAATGCTGTTTCTACACCAAATCAGGAAGCTCAAATTGCCCAAGGAGCTGCTGATACAGTTCTACAGAGGAATTGTTGAGTCTCATCTGCACCTCTATAACTGTCTGGTTTGGTTCTGCAACCCAACAAGACAGACACAGACTTCAGAGGATACTGCAGGGGGGGAGGGGAGACAATTACTATCAACCTGCCTTCCATTGAGGACTTGTATAGTGCACGAGTCAAAAAGAGGGCCATGAAAATATTTACTGACCCCTTGCATCCTGTTTCAACTTCTCCCTTCAAAACGACGCTATAGAGCACTGCACACCAAGACAATTAGATACAAGAAGTTTTTTCCTGAATGCAATCACTCTGCTAAACAAATAATTCCCTCACTACCATAGTTCCATCTAAGCTGAGCAGTGAGCAATCGCTCACTTAAAAATCATCATCAACTCAGAGTTTTCCAAACCTGCCCAGAAGCCGAGAGGGAAAGAGTGAGAGGGAAGGAGAGAGAGAGGAAGAGAGAGAAACAGATAGAAAAAAGAGAGGAAGGAAAAGAGAAAGAAAAAGAACGGGAGTAAGGAAGAGAGAAAGAAAATCAAAATCTAGTTTGAAACTAGCTCAACTATTTAAGTGGCATTTTGATATTGATAGAGTTGCCCTATTATGAGCTCCCTGTTATAGACACACAGTACAGTATTTTATTTTGAAATTCTCTGAGGCAAAACAGGGTGGGTTTTTTGTTTGTTTGTTTGTTTGTTTATTTATTAATTAATTATTTCTGTGCCGCCCAGTCCCAAAGGGACTGCCGCTCAGACACTATACTTTTCCGCCCACCCCCCCAAAAAATTAGAGGGAACACTGCTCACTACTGTCAAACTATTCACTAAGTCTGCCTTATTATTACTACAGTACAGTGATCCCTCGAGTATCGCGAGGGTTACGTTCCAAGACCCCTCGCGATACTCGATTTTTCGCAATATAGTGGTGCGGAAGTAAAAACACCATCTGCACATGCGCGCCCTTTTTCCATGGCCGCGCATGCGCAGATGGTGTTTTTACTTCCGCACTTGGGAAGACCCAGGGAAGGTTCCTTCCGCCGCCCAGCAGCTGATCTGCTCGGCAGCACCGCAGCAGCGAGGAGCCGAAGATCGGGGTTTCCCCGCTGCCCACGCAAAGGGGAAACCCCGATCTTTGGCTCCTCGCTGCTGCTGCGCCCGCCGCTTGTCCGCCCGCCGCTTGTCCGCCGCTTGTCCGCCGGCCTTTGTCCACTGCCTGCCTGCCCGCCTGCCCGCCGCTTGTCCGCCCACCGCTTGTCCGCCGCCTGCCCGCCCGCCCGCCGCTTGTCCACCCGCCGCTTGTCCACCGCCTGCCCGCCCGCCGCTTGTCCGCCCGCCGCTTGTCTGCCGCCTGCCTGCCCGCCCGCCCGCCGCTTGTCCGCCCGCCGCTTGTCCTCCGCCTGCCTGCCCGCCCGCCGCTTGTCCGCCGCCTGCCTGCCCGCCTGCCCGCCACTTGTCCGCCCGCCGCTTGTCCGCCCGCCGCTTGTCCGCCGCCTGCCTGCCGCTCGGTGCATGAGAGAGGGAAAGTGAGAAAAAGAGGGAGAGCAAGAGGGGGAGAGATAGAGAAAGAGAGAGAAGGAAAGAAAGAAAGAGATGAGAAAGGAAGGAAGAGAGTGAGAGAGAGGAAGAAAGAGAGAGAGAGAAGAGTGGAGTATTTTTTAATTAATATTTTCTGAAAAATCGCAATATAGCGTTTCGCGAAGATCGAGATCGCGAAACTCGAGGGATCACTGTATTAGTCTTCTCATCATTCCTATCACCCATCTCCTCCCCTTATGACTGCATGACTGTAACATTTTGCTTACAGTGAACCCTCGAGTTTCGCGTCCTCAAGTATCGCGAAAGGGCTATTTCGCGAGTTTTCAACCCGGAAGTAAACTCCACCATCTGCGCATGCGTGCCCTTCCACACATGCGTAGATGGTGGAGTTTCCCCGCCGGGCAGAGGCTTCCCTGGGTCTTCCCCCTTCCCCCAGAGGCTTCCCTGGGACACCCCAGCTCCGCTCCCCAGATGGGAAGCGGCCCCAGCAACAGCGTGGGCGGGCGGGCGGTGCCCGCGCGCTTGGGGACATCCCAGCTCCGCTCCCCAGCTGGGAAGCGGATCTAGGGAGTCCCCACCGCGCGCGCGTTGCTGGGGAAAGCGCGCGCGCTTGGGGACATCCCAGGTCCTCTCCCCAGCTGGGAAGCGGATCTAGGGAGTCCCCACCGCGCGCGCGTTGCTGGGGAAAGCGCGCGCGCTTGGGGACATCCCAGGTCCTCTCCCCAGCTGGGAAGCGGATCTAGGGAGTCCCCACCACGCGCGCGTTGCTGGGGAAAGCGCGCGCGCTTGGGGACATCCCAGGTCCGCTCCCCACTGGGAAGCGGATCTAGGGAGTCCCCACCGCGCGCGCGTTGCTGGGGAAAGCGCGCGCGCTTGGGGACATCCCAGGTCCGCTCCCCAGCTGGGAAGCGGATCTAGGGAGTCCCCACCGCGCGCGCGTTGCTGGGGAAAGCGCGCGCGCTTGGGGACATCCCAGGTCCGCTCCCCAGCTGGGAAGCGGATCTAGGGAGTCCCCACCGCGCGCGCGTTGCTGGGGAAAGCGCGCGCGCTTGGGGACATCCCAGGTCCGCTCCCCAGCTGGGAAGCGGATCTAGGGAGTCCCCACCGCGCGCGCATTGCTGGGGAAAGCGCGCGCGCTTGGGGACATCCCAGGTCCGCTCCCCAGCTGGGAAGCGGAGCTAGGGAGTCCCCAAGCGCGCGCGCACCCCAGGCGCGAGCAACGGGGTGGGCGGGCGAAGGGCGGGCGGCAGTGGAAGCAAAAACACCATCTGCGCAGATGGTGTTTTTACTTCCGCACCGCTACTTCGCTAAAAATCGATCATCGCGTGGGGTCCTGGAACGGAACCCTCGCGATGATCGAGGGTTCACTGTATATCCTTATTATTTATATTAATATTGAGCCGGGGTGGCGCAGCAGGTAGAGTGCTGTACTGCAGGCCACTGAAGCTGACTAGGTCTGTAGATCAGCGGTTCAAATCTCATCACCGGCTCAAGGTTGACTCAGCCTTCCATCCTTCCGAGGTGGGTAAAATGAGGACCTGGATTGTAGGGGCAATATGCTGGCTCGGTTAAAAAAGTGTTATCACTAACATGTTGTAAGCTGTCCTCAGTCTAAGGAGAAGGGCGGCATAAAAATTGAATGAATGAATGAATGAATGAATGAATGAATGAATGAATGAATGAATGAATAATATTGATTGTTTCCTGATTGCTTATTTGTTCCCTATGACAGTCATTAAGTGTTATACCTCATGATTCTTGACAAATGTATCTTTTTCTTTTATGTACACTGAGAGCATATGCACCAAAGACAAATGTGTGTGTCCAATCACAGTAGGCCAATAAATTATTCTATTCTATTCCACTCCATTCCATTCCATTCTAGTTTAGTTCAATAGCAGTGAAAATTAATTGGATGCCTTCTTGCTGTATTGGATTTCTATTTGCTTTGGTCTCAACCAGTACAGAAAATGAAAAAAGATGATCAGGGTTATAATTCAAAATTTCCGAAGGCATTCAGTGGTGTGCGCACATGTGTGTGTGTGTGTGTGTTCTTTACCCCGGAAATTTATGGAAAACCACTATTTTTTACTGCCTGAAGGAATTCAACTAAAACAGAAGTCTCCAACCTTTGTGCCTAAGTGACCTGGATGGGGAGAAGAGGGGAATTGGGCTGCAGGAGAGGGGGCCAGGGAGCCAGTGTGCACCTGCATATACACACAGCTCGACTGTAAGTGGAGAGGCACATATACGTGTGCCGGCCTGCCGCTTGTGCAAGTTGAGCTGTGCATGTGCATGTTCGCTGGCCCATCTCTCACACTGACGGGTTATGGGGCATGGCCTGGGGATTGGGGATCCCTGAACTAAAGTTGGGAAATTCCTAACAGATTAAAAATAATGAAAAAAATGAAATTTCCTAGAAAATTTTGAAAAAGGAAGAATATGTTTCCCTGGATGAGGAAAGGAGAAACATGTTCTAAAGATAGAGCAGCTTCCTGCAGCTCCCCCCTTCCCCTTTATCTCCAAGGTGGTGGGATTAAGTCCTTCAACCTTAGGACATGGTAGGATCAGTCCTCTACCACAGGGCACCTGGAAAATTACCGCCACTCAAACAAGCTTGGGGGGCAGTCTAATAGGCTAGCTAAGATCCCCTCCCCTGGGGGGCGGGTTCTGACCACCAATTGGAGTGTATTACTTATACAGGAAGAGAACAAAGAGGTGGAGCCCAACAGAGATTATAAAAAACTCAGGGACTCTCAGCATATCTCCACTTTTTCTCTTCATCCAACATCTGGAAGCATGCGATCCACCTTTTCTGTTCAGGAGCTCAAGCCATGTGCTCCTGTCCTCCATTAAATCTTCTTTCCAAGCAATTTCCATGAATCCAGTGTCTTTTCTCCCCACTTGGAACTGAACCCAGAAGGATATTCCTTACAAACACTACATATGGAGTAGCAATGATAACAACTTTATATTAGCTTTCTCCATTTCCCCACTCTAATGCATATATGTGCTTGTTAGAATGTAAATGCTGAAAGTCCCCTCACCCAGCTGTGTTCTTTTATATACCTGTTTACTTTAAAATGACATCCCAGCTTGGATGTGTCCGCTAAACTAATTTATATAGCACTTAAATGTGGCAAGTTGGGCCCTGTATTTGCAAAAGCCTTGGGAAAAATGAGGTTGGGAAATTTTTCTTTGGAATGGTCCTAGATTTCAGGCCTTGACAAAAGGCTGTAGAACATGTGTTATTTATGACAAGTAAGCCTCTTGTAAGTATTGTAAGTATTATGGGCAATACTAGCCAAGGATAAAGTATATGAACCAAGCCACTATGACTTATTCAAGAAGCCACAACTAATGCAATTCTGGGCTGATGAGTGAATTTTCCCATTTTAATTGGGAGTACTACTGTTAAACATAAGGCAATATCTTAAAACTTGCACAAAAAAAGGCATGTTTTCCATTTTCTGAAGCAACATGTGGAGTTAATGGATGTAGATACTGGTGTATAAAATTGGTTACTGGTATGAGACTGTCACGTCAATATGTCATTTCAACATTAGCTGTATTGAGTTCCATATATTTTTTTCAATCTTCTATGAGGTCCTATCCAAACCTTGCTGACAGAATATTAAATGTAGATGTACATTTCAACTTTCAAAAAGTACGGAAACTCATGCAGAGTATAAGCATTGGCTCAATGGTTTAATGAAAGATGAAATAGTATCTACTGGGAAACTGTACTATGTGTTACAGATAGATTTTTTACATACGTAATTTCACACTTTGGCCATATATTAGTTATATGTATGACACCTACTCATAGCTTATAGAAGTTACAATTATTTTCTTGCGAAGACACAGTTGCAATAATTTTGTGTTCATTTCTCCAAGATTTCTATTGTTGTATTCTCAAATAATTCCTGAATATTAGTTCTTATTTCAGAAAGGAATCTGAATAATTGCTCTTGTGTTTTGCTCTTGACTTTTATCTGCCATAAGCTGCTGTGCTAGTAGAGCAAAGGATGTTTGAACTTTTGAACTCCTACACCAAGCCTACTAGCCATCACTGTTGGCCAACATAATCTGATATATAAAGGTCCTTTATAATATAGTGGTACCTCTACTTACGAACTTAATTTGTTCCATGACCAGGTTCTTAAGTAGAGAAGTTTGGAAGAAGAAGCAATTTTCCCCATAGGAATCAATGTAAAAGCAAATAATGTGTGTGATTGGGGAAACCACAGGGAGGGAGGGGAGGCCCTGTTTCCTCCAGGAGATTCCCAGAGAGGCCCCACAGAGGCTTCTCCTCGCCTTTTCTAGCCCTGTTTCCTCCCAGGAGATTCCCAGAGAGGCCCCACAGAGGCTTCTCCCTGCCATTTCTGGCCCTGTTTCCTCCCAGGAGATTGCTAGAGAGGCCCCACAGAGGCCTCTCCTCGCCTTTTCTAGCCCTGTTTCGTCCCAGGAGTTTCCCAGAGAGGCCCCACAGAGGCTTCTCCCCGCCTTTTCTGGCCCTGTTTCCTCCCAGGAGATTGCTAGGGAGGCCCTACAGAGGCTTCTCCTCGCCTTTTTTAGCCCTATTTCCTCCCAGGAGATTCCTAGAGAGGCCCCACAGAGGCTTCTCCTTGCCTTTTCCAGTTACATTTTCGGAAGCTCAGGTTTGTAAGTGGAAAATGGTTCTTGAGAAGACGTAAAAAAATCTTGAACACCCGGTTCTTATCTAGAAAAGTTCATAAGTAGAGGTGTTCGTAGGTAGAGGTACCACTGTAGTTATCTTTACTGTTAGAGTTTCTTGATGAATAGATACTGACAGGCACCCTGTGAGATTAGAAATATTTACACTGGGGTGAAATGCTCCCGGTTTGCTCGTGCCTGTCAGTTGTCGGAGAGCTGGTCGCGAAGGAGCGCAAGGCTACGTCCACCTGCCCGGATCCCGCCATTTGGGTTCTTTTACTCTATGTGCATGCGCAAAGTCTCCGGAGAGGGGCGGCATACAAATCAAATAAATAAACAAACAAACAAACAAATAAATAAATAAAGTGTTCTGTGCATGCGCAGAAGTTTAAAAAACCCAAATGGCGGCATCTGGGTGGGTGGGCGGAACCTCACACTCCCTTCGCAAACGGGTCTCCGATGACTAACAGTCATGAGCGTTTATATTTATATTTGTTGCTACTTTTTCTGCTTCTTCATTACAGACCTAAAAGCTGCATTAACATTATAGATGTGAAGTAATCATGTTTAGCACATAGCTTTATTTATTTTTTATTACATAACACATTTTAGCACAGAAAGAAAGGTTTTAGAATTTAGACCATTAGGTTTTTAAAGCTGAGGAGACATTTCCACAAAATTGAGAGCATTCTCATTAACACATTTTGAAATGTTGTCACCAGGGTATTTTCAGAATAATGTGAATAATCCAATCTCTTTGATCAAACAGAATGAGATAATTAGTTCATCTCTTCTGCAAACACACCATCACTGCTGTTGGCAGCATTTCAAAATGCTGAGTCTAAAGGAGAATCTTCAAATTCTCTTCATTAAAATAATTTATAATATAAAAAGTTTGGAATGTTAAGTTACTTAGAGCAGTGTTTCCCAACTTTGGCAACTTGAAGATATTTGGACTTCAACTCCCAGAATTCCCCAGCTAGCATTCGCTGGCTGGGGAATTCTGGGAGTTGAAGTCCAAATATTTTCAAGTTGCCAAGGTTGGGAAACACTGACTTAGAACATGTGCTTTAAGATCAAAATATCAATATTAATAGGAAGACTCTCCATCACAGGCAGGAAGTCATCACACGCTTCCATCAATGGTTTTCAACTACTGTGCCATGAAATGTCTTCAGGTGTCCTGCATCAGCCAAAACCCCACTTCCAGGACATTGCTAGGGACGGATTGCCTCCATTTCTTCTCCTGTAGCAGGGGTGTCAAAGTCGCGTCATAATGGTGTTGTCATGTGATAAATTATGACTCCCCCCCTTTGTTAAACCAGGTGTGGGAGTGGCCAGCAATTGACACATCTGGCATATAGGCTGTTCTGACCTAGGCTTTCTGATAAAATAATACAGCACAAATGGAGTCCCCAAACCCTTTTTATTTTATTCATGTGGCCAGGGCCACCATCAGGAATTTTGGGGCCCCATACAGCCTAAGTGTCTGCCCCCCCCCCCGCCATTTTAAAACTATTTTAAGTCGCCGAGCCACTCCATCCCCCGGGGATCATTTCCCGCTTCACGCCAAGCGAGACGGTCCCATAGGCCAGTGTTTCCCAACCTTGGCAACTTGAAGATATCTGGACTTCAACTCCCAGAATTCCCCAGCCAGCAAACGCTGGCTGGGGAATTCTGGGAGTTGAAGTCCAGATATCTTCAAGTTGTCAAGGTTGGGAAATACTGCCATAGGCTATTTCAGGAACTGGGTTAAGCCGATTGTGTGGACTCATCCAGGAGAAAGAAAGAAGCGGGAGCGGCGAGGGAAAGAAAGAGCCTCCTGGCATTGGTCAGGCAGAGCATGGCTTATTTACAGCTCCTTGGCATTTCTCCCTTCTTGGAAGAGGCCTTGTTGACAAAACCATGTGCTTTCTAGCGAGGGGAGAGGGGAGGGGGATCCCACACCTGGCAGCCACTGGCGAGGAGCTGGAAAGGACGAGGGGAGAGAAAAAGCAGGGTACCAGCAGTCGGGCAGGTGTCTTGAGGGGGCACTCCCATCTGGAAGGAAGGGAAGAAAGGCGAGGGCGAGCTAGGAAGGAAGGAAGGAAGGAAGGGTAAAAGGGACGATCAACAGAGGAACGGGTGAATGAATGGACGGAGGGTGGGAAGGAAGGAAGGAAAGAGGGAAGGGACAGGAACAGAGGAAGGGTGCAAAAAAAGCAAGGAATGGTGTGAAAGGGGAGAGTAAGAGAGGAAGGAGTGAAAGAAGGGAGTGAGGGAGGAAAGAGGGAGGAAGGAGAAGGAAAGCAAGAAATGGAGGGAAGGAAGGAAAGAAAGAAAGAAGGAAGGAGGGAAAGAAAGAAAGAAAAAGAAAGAAAAAAAGAAAGAAAGAAAGAAAGAAAGAAAGGGGGAAGGGACAGGAACAGAGGAAGGAAGCAAGGAAACTTATGAAAGGGGAGAGTAAGAGAGGAAGGACTGAAGGAAGGGAGGGAAGAAGGTAGGAAGGAGAAAGAAAAGAAGAAATAGAGGAAGGGAAGGTAAAAGAGAGAAAGAAAAAGAGCAAGAAAGAAAGAAAGAGAAAGAAAGAAAGAGAATGAAAGAGAAATAAAAAGAGAGAGGGGGAATGAAAGAAATGGAAGGAGGGAAAGGAGAGAAAGCAAGAGAAAGCAAGAAAGCAAGAAAAAGAAAAAAGAATGAAAGCAAGAGAGAAAGAGAGAAAGAAAGAAAAAGAAACGAAAGAAAGAAAGAAGGAAAGAAAGAAAGAAAGAAAGAGAATGAAAGAGAAATAAAAATAGAGGGAGAATGAAAGAAATGGAAAGAGGGAAGGAAGAAGAGAAAGAAAGAAAGCAAGAGAAAGAAAAAAGAATGAAAGAGCAAGAGAGAAAGAATGAAAGAAAGAAAGAAAGAAAGAAAAAGGCAACTCCAAAGAAAGGCTCACTGAGCGGATGCATGAAAAGAGGGACCTGGATCTCCACTTGCCTCCCCCTCGCGCTTACCTGCTCCCAGCGCCAGCAGCAGGAATGCAAGCGAGTAAGCCGGCGCCCGCCCCAAAGAAGCTATTGGCTCTGGGCGGTGGGCGGTGTTCATGGCCCCCCCCCCCGAACCCATGGCCCAGCACCTCCGGAGGCCGAAAGGCGCGGCTCTCTTGCCCTCTCAATCCTTGGAGGGAGACAAGACCGGCAGAGAAGCCGGCCGGGCTCAGCCCTCTCCCGGCTTACTCAATTCCGCTTCCCCAGCAGCGCGGCTTGGCTTCCAGAGGGCCGAGACACCCCCGCGGTGACTCCTCCTTCTGTGGCTGGCATCGGGGCTCCCTGCCTGTCTGCCGGCCTCCCTGCCTTCTTTCCTCGTGGGGGTGGGAAGAAGGTGCGGGGCTGCTGTCGGAGAAGCTCCGCAGAGGCAGAGTTCGTCGCAATCGGGGTTGGGGAGTTTTTGGCGGGCGCCGGGCCCCCCCATTTTTCAATTTGGCCGGGCCCGTGACGCCACTCCCAGTAATACCGGTCTATCGGTGGCCCTGCATGTGGCTGTGAGTTATTTTCATTCTCAAGCAGTATTAACTCCCAAACAATATTAATGGGTGAATATGAATTAGTCCGACAGTAATCTTTCAAAAGTCAGATATGCACAAACCCAGGGGTGGGGTGCTGCCTGGAGGGTGGGGGGAATGCAGTGGGGTAGCAAAAATGAAGCTCCACCCAAGAGCACCCAATTTTGCACTAGTCAAAATTTTGGTAGTCCTTCACTGCACAAACCTTTATCTTTCTTGATATGCTGCCAAAGATCAATTAGCAAGGAGCTTTGCAAGTCCAAACAGAAACACAGAGTCAGAACTGAAAATGCAGAGACAGAAAGTGAACAAAGTTGCTTCCTGCAATGAGCACCTTTGTTTGCTCCATTTTTATAGCCTATGGGAGGGACCAATTATCTCCAAGCTTTACTCCCAAGTAGTCCTTCTCCTCTGTAACTGTTCTTGCCTTCTGGCAGCTCTGCACATGTGCGCATTAGGAACAGGCTCTCCCTGTTGCTCTGTCTTGATCATTTCAGCCTCTGGAGGCTCTGGAGTCAATACGGACCTTCCAGATGGCCCAGGCTAGGTCTCTATCTCTGTCACTGAGCCTTCTCCAGACTCCAGACCTGGCCCATATTCCTCCCCAGCTTCTTCACTGCCCGACTCATCTGTCAGGTCCTCAGGCCGTTGGCTGACCACAACACAGGTCACTGAGTTTGACAGCTCTGTCCTAAGGCCCATAACCTATGAGGTCATAGATTTTGTGGCTTGTGACACAGAAATCCGGCCTATGACGTGTGCCCTGTCAGATGAAAAAGGTTGAAACCTCTAGAATGTTACTAGATGTTCCAACCGAGTATTTTTATAGTTACTAAGATTGATACCTTGCCTTTTCCAGAGGATCTGAAAGTGGCATACATACAGGTAGTACAGTGGTACCTCTACTTACAAACTTAATTCGTTCCATGACCAGGTTCTTAAGTAGAAAAGTTTGTAAGAAGGAGCGGTTTTTCCCATAGGAATCAATGTAAAAGCAAATAATGCATGCGATTGAGGAAACCACAGGGAGGTGGAGGCCCTGTTTCCTCCCAGGAGATTCCTAGAGAGGCCCCATGGAGGCTTCTCCCTGCCTTTTCCGGCCCTGTTTCCTCCCAGGGGATTCCTTAGGAGGCCCCACGGAGGCTTCTCCCTGCCTTTTCCGGTTACAGTTTCGGAGGCTCAGGTTTATAAGTGAAAAATGGTTCTTGAGAAGAGGCAAAAAAATCTTGAACACCTGTACTTTATTTCTGCCATATAATCATTTATTTATTTGTTTTATTTATTTATTTATTTATTGGATTTGTATGCCGCCCCTCTCTGTGGACTTGGGGTGGCTAACAACAGTGATAAAAAACAGCATGTAACAATCCAATACTAAAACAACTAAAAACCCTTATTATAAAACCAAACATACATACAAACATACCATGCATAAATTGTAGAAGCCTAGGGGGAAAGAATATCTCAGTTCCCCCATGCCTGATGGCAGAGGCAGGTTTTAAGGAGCTTACGAAAGGCAAGGAGGGTGGGGGCTATTCTAATCTCTGGGGGGAGTTGGTTCCAGAGGGCTGGGGCCGCCACAGAGAAGGCTCTTCCCCTGGGTCCTGCCAAACAACATTGTTTAGTCGACAGGACCCGGAGAAGGCCAACTCTGTGGGACCTAACTGGTCGCTGGGATTCGTGCGGCAGAAGGCGGTCCCGGAGATAATCTGGTCCGGTGCCATGAAGGGCTTTATAGGTCATAACCAACACTTTGAATTGTGACTGGAAACTGATCGGCAACCAATGCAGACTGCGGAGTGTTGGTGTGACATGGGCATATTTAGGGAAGTGCCTGATTGCTCTCGCAGCTGCATTCTGTATGATCTGAAGTTTCCGAACACTTTTCAAAGGTAGCTCCATGTAGAGAGCATTACAGTAGTCAAGCCTCGAGGTGATGAGGGCATGAGTGACTGTGAGTAGTGAGTTCCGATCCAGATAGTGCCGTAACTGGTGCTGTGGATCGAGGAGGACACCCAAGTTGCGGACCCTCTCTGAGGGGGTTAGTAATTCCCTCCCCCTCCCCCCGGTGTAATGGATGGACAGATGGAATTGTCCTTTGGGTGCAAAACCCACAACCACTCCATCTTATCAGGGTTGAGTTTGAGTCTGTTGACACCCACAATCATATCTGATTCTTGAAGATTGCCTGGAAAAGTCCCTGCAGTTTTCTGGCAAGGTTTTTCAGAAGTGGTTTGCTATTGCCTCATTTCCAGGCTGAGAACTGCATGACTGGCCCAAGATCAGGCAGCTGGCTTGTGGCCTAAGGTGGGACTAGAACTCATGCCCTCCTGGTTTCTAGCCAGATACCTTAACCATGGCATCTAACTGTCCGTCTTTATGGTTGCGTACATAACCCGAACATCCATCTTTCAGATGAGCCTCAGTCGGAGTACATTTCTCTTGTATGAGATGGGAATAATTCTCATTTCTGGTCCAATAACTTAAGCACTATGCTTAACTGACCCAGAAAATTAAAAATCCTAGAAGCCAGATTAGTAGATAAAGTCTGTAATATATGTAGGGAAAGGGATTAATTATCCTTTAATTATAAACTAATTTTCCCAATGCCAATTTTACAAAAGAGACAATGATTTATGTTAAAATGTTAGAAAGTATTCATATTGCCTAACTTATAGTGGCTTGCAAATACCAGTAATGCTAAACAAGTTTTTATTGATATTGTACCAGCCTTTCTTTTTATCTCTCCAATTCCGATGCATTTCCCAGATTATTGAAAACAGCCGCTTGCTTTGCCTACCACTGGTAGCTGTGGGATTTTATTATTTAAATTCAGAAAATTGGTTAATATTTTCTATGCATCAGGGAATCATCAGGACAAAATAACCATGTGAATTTGTTTCATTTCAGTAAATGATTGCTGAAAACATTAATTGCTGTTCATCCATATTTGGGCAAAAAAATAAAAATAAAAATCCAGTTTAATTCCAGAAAAGGATACTACAAAAATACACTTTTTTGTATTGGCTTTAGAACAGCACAATCCTATATATTTGTTTGAGATTAAGTGTAGTTGTGTTTAATTAGCTGAATTGCTAGTAAATGTGCTTGACATTACAATCTAAATTGTCTTGATTTAAATTTCCTGCTAAAGTTGTCAGCATTCTTCCCCGTTGACCACTATTCTCTATACAGTACTTAGTGACGAGCTACCATTCCCGGCACCACTGGAAGACTCTGAGTTTGCCTGGCTGCTCTGGGAATCCAGGAATGGGCATGCTTCCTTTAATTTGTATCTGACAGGTAGAGGATGCTCATATTGGAGCTGAAGGACCCTTATTCACTTCGGCTCTGTATATAAGCACCCCTAAATTCTACAGTGAATTTCATGGGCTTCAGTCTGTAAAACAGCTGTGAGTCTCCTTCGATGAATAAGGGTGAGACTTCTTTCAGATGGATGTCTTTTAAAATTGTGACATTTAAATGGCAAAGAGAAACACATTCATAAGCTAACATTTTCACACATGGTTGAAGTCTGACAGCACTGCCAAGGTTTGTTAAGACTGTGAGAAGAGATGAACACAATTTTAGATCCAACCCAGCCTTAGAAATTCTCGGAAGGTAGACTTGGTGTTGTGAGAGAGGTCTCCTTATAGTTCTAGGCTTCAATTTCTAATGCTACACACATTGGGGGGAAGTTTATTTATTTTTATTTGTTTATTTATTGGATTTGTATGCCGCCCCTCTCCGCAGACTCGGGGCGGCTAACAACAATGATAAAAAACAACATGTAACAATCCAATTTAATAAAACAACTAAAAACCCTTATTATAAAAACCAAACATACACACAAACATACCATACATAACTTGTAATGGCCTAGGGGAAGGAATATCCTAACTCCCCCATGCCTGGCAACAAAGGTGGGTCTTGAGTAATTTGTGAAAGATAAGGAGGGTGGGGGCCGTTCTAATCTCTGGGGGGAGTTGATTCCAGAGGGCTGGGGCCGCCACAGAGAAGGCTCTTCCCCTGGGGCCCGCCAAACGACATTGTTTGGTCGACGGGACCCAGAGAAGGCCAACTCTGTGGGACCTTATCGGCCGCTGGGATTCGTGCAAGTACTTTGTTTTTGTTTTTTTAAAAAAAAGAGAGTAAAAAAAGCAACTTCAATCTTGAGTTGCCTTTTAGAGTGATTTTTTTTTACTGTCACAGCTCTTTGGTGGTACAAACTAAGGTACAAGCTAATTTTTGCTAGGCTTGGTGGAAGTGGGTGAGTTCAGGGGATTTGGCAGCAAAGCATTGGTGTTTTCTGTTTGTTTGTTTTTTGCAGTTCTTAAGCAGCTGTGTAGATTGCGCAGCCCAGATTTGATGGCCCTATTTTTAGTAAACTAAATGTGTGGGTTTGACATTTCGTAGGAACTGGTAACATCTATCAATCACACATTATCGAGGTTTACAATTGCATCATGAAATGCTTAGGGCTTCATGTGATAGGTACGATAGATTTTGATTAGGAAAATACAGTGTTTATATCTTAGTGCTATGAATGAGCCAGGCCAACAAAGAATGCTTATAAGTAGCTATGGCTTCCGAATGTGTGACCATCAGAATAGTAAGAATACTCCATCGCTCTTGAATTGAAAAGGAACCAAATCTTGCCATGCCTCTGTAAATACAGCTTTCTGGAAAAGCCACAATAAGTCAATCGTTTTTCCCCCCTAGAAGCTATCCTCAAGTTTGGGTAGGCTGACTTCAGACCAGATGTTTTTTGTCTTTCTCCCTTCCCAGCAGTATGCCTGCCTAATAAGTTTGGATTTATCATCAAAGCAACTGATGCTGATTGCATCAATTATATGGTACTTATAATTTGAACAAACTGCCTATTTTTTTAAAAAAAAATTACATAGGCCATAGAGCGAGCATCTCTGCAACATGAAATTTATGGATCTGTAAACCCCCCCAGATTTTTTTTTAAAAGACCACAACCAAGTTTCTACTTTTTTGGGGGGTGGGAGGTGGGCTGGCCTGAGTTTTTGTTTTCTAGTAAATGACTGAAAGGCTTTTCATCTGCTCCTAACAAGGCATGAATGAGTAACAACAGATGAGGCTAATGGGAGGTAATTTTGTCTCCTTCCTGTTTCAGGAAACCTTTTTAAACTTGATATCCTTAAAGCTAAAGATAAGATAAGCAAATGAAAAGGAAGCTAGACAGGCTCCCTGATTACAAGATGCATTCAGAAATCACTAAATAGTATCTGTTTTGATTCCTTAAAGCAGCAGTTTACATCTTTTGAAAAGAGGTTTAACTCAGATACTAATTACCTTCAGATGCTTTGTTTTCCTTCCTTACACCTGCCTTTGACTTCATAAGGTTAGCCAGTTTTTTGGGTTGCAAGATTTTACATGTTCTTGGTTATACAAGATCCTTTTGTTTTTTGTTACCAATTCTGACATCCTCCAAATATGCCTAAACTTGAATTTGGTAAGGTAAGATTTTATTCAGTTCCTGAAATTCAGTGATGGGAAAGGCTATAAGTGGGTGATGGGCTACATGCTTTTCATCACAAGTTTTCTATTTAAAAAGTTTTAGATGAGTGGGAGATTCGGTTGCTGGTCTGAAATTCTGGCAAATCAAAAGCCATCAAACATATTTTAACTTAAAGATCTCACTGCTGGTTAGCAACTATATGAGGAAGATATTTCTTAGTGTCCAGATAGGCATTCCCCTGAAATTCCTCCCCCCCCACCAGAAAGATACAGAGAAAAAAGAAAATGGCAAAGCTATTACGAGAAGCCAACATGGGTTTGTCAAAAGCAGATCATGCCAGACAAATCATATTGCATTCTTTGACAAAGTGACTAAATTAGCGAACTAGAAAAATGCAGTGGACATAGTGTATACTTGGACTTCAGTAAAGCATTTGACAGCATAGACTACAGACGATTTCTTGGTAAGATAGAAAAATGTAGAATAGGCATGGTAATGGTATTCAAGCCTATCAAGATTCTTGTGGAACTTAAGCCTATATTCAAAAGTGTTGGTTATTCCTTCTAGCTTGCTATCAGATGCAAATTTAATGAGTTCCCTAACTGTGTAAGCCGTTAATGAAGTTGAAACTGCTGAAGAGTACTCGCCTAAGACAAAACCTTTGGGTACCCCACCATATTTAATAGACCATGTGTTATCAGTTGGGTCTACAATCTACAATCTCTTGCTGAAATATAAGATCATTCCTTTTTCTAGCAAAACAGTTCAATATATTCCCACAGGATTTAAAAAAACTCAGTATAAGTGAAAAACTTTTTGTCTAACCTAAATTCATTTGTGTTGCAACTCTGTAGGAGGCAAGGAAATGATTTAATCCGTTGATTGTTCTGAGGGAAAAGAAAACAATGGTTGGCTCCCCCCCCCCCTCAATATAATGAAAGCCAACAAAATGCTAAGGGGTGATTTAAAGAAGCTGCCCAGGCAGGTCTAACTAAATCTTTGTGGGAGGAAAAAAAATCAATTGTTGCTGGATAATATAATTACTTGTTTTTCATTCTTGAATTTCAATTTTTGAGATCTTAAAAGAGGGAGAAGGATAATCTTGGAATGTTTTGTGTGGAGTATCAACAGTAGAGACCTTCAAATTTCTAAGTACAGTGGTACCTCGAGATACGAGTTTAATTCGTTCCGGACCTGGGCTCTTAAGTCGAGCAGCTCTTATCTCGAACGACTTTTCCCCATAGGAATTAATGTAAATAATTTTAATTGGTTCCAGCCCTCAAAAAACTCACAAAGTTAGTCTAAATTATGCAGAAAGACATGTTTTTAATGAAGAAATGTACATGTACATATAAATGAATAATGAAGTTTCTTTCACTTAACTTGTAAACTTTCTTAAACTTTTAAATTTACATATGTTCAACTTCTCTGCCACCCAATCCTGTAGGACAGAGGTCCCCAACCCTTTTTGTACCAGGGACCGGCTTTAAGCGATCAAGAGAGGAATGGGTGAATGAATGGACGGAGGGTGGGAAGGAAGGAAGGAAAGAGGGAAGGGACAGGAACAGAGGAAGGAAGCAAGGAAACTTATGAAAGGGGAGAGTAAAAGAGGAATGAGTGAAGGGAGGGAGGGAGGGAAGAAGGTGGGAAGGAGAAAGAAAAGAAGAAATAGAGGAAGGGAAGGTAAAAGAGAGAAAGAAAAAGAGCAAGAAAGAAAGAAAGAAAGAAAGGGGGAAGGGACAGGAACAGAGGAAGGAAGCAAGGAAACTTATGAAAGGGGAGAGTAAGAGAGGAATGGGTGAATGAATGGACGGAGGGTGGGAAGGAAGGAAGGAAAGAGGGAAGGGACAGGAACAGAGGAAGGAAGCAAGGAAACTTATGAAAGGGGAGAGTAAGAGAGGAATGAGTGAAGGGAGGGAGGGAGGGAAGAAAGTGGGAAGGAGAAAGAAAAGAAGAAATAGAGGAAGGGAAGGTAAAAGAGAGAAAGAAAAAGAGCAAAAAAGAAAGCTGCAAGCACCCCCCCGAGCCCCCCAGGCTGGCTGCAACCTTTTAAAACGTGCGCCGCTTCGCAGCTGTCTCCTGAAGCCGAACGCGGAAGTTAGCGTTTGGCTTCAGGAGACAGCTCCTTGGCGCTTGTATCTCGAATTTGGGCTTGTAAGTAGAACAAAAATATCTCTCCCCTCCCAGCTCTTATCTCGAGTTGCTCTTAAGTAGAGCAGCTCTTATGTCGGGGTTCCACTGTACTATCATATCTCAAGATCTAAAATGGTCACCTAACATCAAAAACGTCATCAAAAAAGCACAACAAAGAATGTTCTTTCTGCGCCAACTCAGGAAGCTCAAACTGCCCAAGGAGCTGCTGATACATTTCTACAGAGGAGTCTGTCATCTGCACCTCTATAACTGTCTGTTATGGTTCTGTAACCCAACAAGACCAACACAGACTTTCAAAGGTTAATCAGAACTGCAGAAAAAACAATTGCTGCCAACCTGCCTTCCATGGAGGACCTGTATACTGCACGAGTCAAAAAGAGGACTGTAAAAATATTTACTGACCCCTTGCATCCTGGACGTAAATTGTTTCAACTCCTACCTTCAAAATGACACTATAGAGCACTGCATACCAAGACAACTAGACACAGGAACATTTTTTCACTAATGCCATCACTTTACTAAACAAATTATTCCCTCACCACTGTCAAACTATTCACTAAGGTTGCATTACGATTACTATTAGTCTTCTCATTGTTCCTATCATCCATTTCCTCCCACTTATGACTGCAGGACTATAACTTGTTGCTTGTATCCTTACAATTTATATTAATATTGTTTCCTGGTTGCTTATTTGCTTATTTAATGACAATCATTAAATGTTGTACCTCATGATTCTTGACAAATGTATCTTTTCTTTTATGCACACTGAGAGCATATGCACCAAAAACAAATTCCTTGTTTGTCCAATCACACTTGGCCAATATATAAACGGCATTTTTTTTCTTTTTTCAACTGGATTTTCAAGCACTTGTCAGTATATTGAACTTTTCACTGTCATCTCTGCACTTTGTTGAGTGCTCCAACACTACAGGTTTTCAAGAAGAAATTGGCAACCACTTGTCTGAAATTGTATAGCGGTTTCCTGTTTGAGCAGGGGGTTGGACTTGAAGATCTTCAAGGACCCTTCCAATTCTCTCCTGTTGGGTCACCAAGCGCCTACTTTTTGTTCATGTGATTGTGGGGGTGGGGTGGGGTGGGGTGGGGGTCATGCAATGTATGTTCAAGCACTGGTCATAAGCCCCTGTGTTCAGCACTATCATAATTTTGAACAGAGTCAGCTAGTCCTTGATTTACAACAGTTCATTAAGTGACCATTCCATTCTGCCCCGAGTCTTTGGAGAGGGACAGCATACAAATCTAATAAATAATAATAATAATAATAATTATTATTATTATTATTATTATTATTATTATTATTTGCAACTGTCTCATGTTTATGACGGTTGCAGGGGTCATGTGATTCCTTTTTGTGACCTCCTGATAAGCAAAGTCAATGGGGAAGCCAGATTCACTTAACAACCATGTTGTTTATGTTTACAACGGACTATGTTTACAACAGAAGTGATTCACTTAACAATGGCGGAAAAAGTTGCAAAATGGGGCAAAACTCAAATTAATGAATCTCTCACTTTTGCAACATAAATTTTGAGCTCAATTGTGGTCGTAAGTTGAGGACTACCTGTATTGAACAAATGGTCATAAGTCAAAGATTACCTCTACCCAGTTAAGCAGCTGGATAAAGTGGCAATGTTTGGGAGCAAGATTTTGAGAGTCTGGATGACTAGCTCAGCGGCAGGTACAGTAGAAAACTTGCAAATCTTTTGTTGGATGGCCAATTAAAGATTCCTAAAGTTAGACCTACAATATTTTTCAGAGTACTGTATAAGACACACCTTTTTCCCTCCTAAAAGAGGGTGAAAATCTGGGTGTATCTTATACACCAAATGTAGCCTTGTCCAGCCTCTCATATGAAGCTTTCGGAAGCTGAAAACAGCCTCTGAAATGCAGCTTTGCAAGGCTAATATACCTGTTCCAAGCTGTTTGCTAAGGACGCTAACCAGATTTTTTTCTTCTTCCACTAGATTGATATATCTTCTACTCCTGTGCATTTTATAGTCTGAAAAATACAGTACATAATGGCTTTGGTGGATGTTTACTGTTACAATCTCTTCTGTTTAGAGTGTTCAACTCTTAAAAACACAGACAAAACATAGTAATTACAGATCTCCCATTATCTGACATCTAATTTACCTATGATTGATAGAACTGGCTGATTTATTTTGCTAGGAAAGCATTAACAGTCACCATATCCAATGCCCTGAGATAAATATTGTTATAAAATTATTGCTGGGTTGCCAAAGGATGGAATTGAAGTGTGAATTTGGCAACTTGAAAAAAAATTGCATAGTCTCTTGTGTAACTTTTCCTGGGTTTGCTAGTGACAAAGAAACTTTGACAGTTCTAGGGAGACATGTTCTCAGTCATTGAAGTGTTTGTTTGGATTTTGAGATTTAAGCAGGTATTACCTATGTATAAAAATTTCTCCTTAGTTCCAAGTTACTTCTCTCCTTGTTTAGTTTCCACCCATTGTTTCTTGTTCTACCCTTAAGTGATTTGGAGAATAAGTTGACTCCTCCTTATTTGTGGCAATCCCTGAGATATTAGAACACTGCCATCATGTCACCCCTGGTCCTTCTTTTCATTAAACTAGCCATGCCCAGTTCCTGCAATCTTTCTTCATATGTTTTAGCCTCCAGTCCCCTAATCATCTTTGTTGCTCTTCTCTGTACTTTTTCTAAAGTCTCAATATCCTTTTTGCACCGCGGCAACCAAAACTGAATGCAGTATTCCAAGTGTGGCCTTACCAAGGCATTATAAAGTGGTATTAACACTTCACATGATCTTGATTCTATCCTTCTGTTAATGCAGCCTAGAAGTGTGTTGGTTTTTTTGACAGCTGCTACACACTGCTGGCTCATATTTAAATGGTTGTCCACTAGGACTCCAAGATCCCTCTCGCAGTCACTACTGTTGAGCAATGTGCCACATATACTGTACCTGTGTGGGTTTTTTTTCTTGCCTAAATGTAGAACCTTACTTTTTTCACCATTGAATTTCATTTTGCTAGATAGCGCCCATTGCTAATGTTTGTCAAGATCCTTCTGTATTTTGCACCTATCTTCTGGAGTGTTGACTATTCCTGCCAGTTTGGTGTCATCTGCAAATTTGATAAGTTCCTACATTAGACAATAACTTTTTTCCTGGGCAAGAGTAGGGAGAGGGGTTCTTAGGATCCTTACACTAGGAAATGGTTTGCTACAATGGGGGGGGAGGAAAGTTTCCCAGGTGATGGTGCATCATCTCATGCTTAGTGTCCTGCTGAAGGGTGAGAAGACTCTTTTTACTTGTGTATGATGAAAGTCTCCAAATCACTGTTCTGAACATTTTTTTCCTAAGTGGAACAGAAGATTTGGACCATATCAGCACTGAATCGGAAGTACTTTAAGATGATTTGGTTGTGTAAATGAGAGTTGGGTTTCTTAAGGAACTGAATTTTATTCCTTCTTTTGTATGTTTCTTTCATTTGTAGTCTTTCTGTAGATTTTCATCATGCTTGTCTGGTCTCCACTGAAAGGCATTGTGAACTAAAAAATGTATCAAGCAATTACAAGATATGCACTCTTTAATGCAGGGGTCCCCAGCTCCTGGGCCATGGCCTGTTTGGAACTGAGCCATACAAATGTGGAGTGAATGCGCTTGTGCCATTGTAATTCTTCATAGATAAAATGTATTAGGTTGGGGATATGAATTAGAGATGATTTGTAGGAGTTGTGCAATGGGAGTTTAAAAATGGGGCTAGTGTAAAGCATTGTAGATTTTCTTTGTATTTTTTCAATACTACCTTAGAAAATCTATTTACAGAACTGTATTCACCACTAAGTAACAGGAAGCATGAAACAATTAAGACGACAATACAATGTTCATACTTTGTAGAGTTAAGAATTTTTCATGAGGTTCATCAAACTCAGGAATGTAGCATGCTTCACTGGATGGGATTCTAATATTCAGCTGTATCACATTGGAATGATGTAGAACAGGAGTTGGCAAAGTTGGCTCTTCTATGACATGTGGACTTCAACTCCCCGAATTCCTGAGCTATCATGACTGACTCAGGAATTCTGGGAGTTGGAGTCCACAAGTCATAGAAGAGCCAACTTTGCCTACCCTTGATGTAGAATGAATTCATTCATCAACTAGGTCCGACTTACTGTCTCAGCCACTGCTTATGCTCTGTTCTCTCTTGTATTTCTATAGGGCCTCTCTCCAAATGGAAAGAATATTGGACTGCCTAATATTACCTTTAAATATGACAGTAAGTTATTCTTCTGCATCGTGACTTCTTTCGAAGATAACATTGAATTTGTTCTTATATATTTAATCACCTGTGATGGCGAACCTATGGCACTCATTCCACAGGTGACACATAAGAGTCATATCTGAGGACATCCGAGGCTTTGCCTTATATCCACTCCAGGGCACATCTGCACTCTGGCCAGCTGATTTTCAGCCTTCTGGAGGGGCAGGGGATGACCATTTTTGTCCTCCCAAGGCTTCAGAAAAGCCTCTGGAGCATGAGGAGGGTGAAAAATGGCCCGACTGGCCAACTGGAAGTTCGATTTCAAATTTCCAGTAGGCCCATTGGGCCCATTTTTCACCAGCCACAGGTTCTGAAGGCTTTCTGGAAGACTGGGGAGGGTGAAAAATGACCCAACGGGCCTATCAGTAATCCCGAGGCTTCAGTGAGGCCTGTCGTGGGGGGACAGTGTGAGTGTGGATGTGCATGCATGAGTATGGGGAGGGCATTGCATTATGGGTGTGGGCATGTACACACACACACTATTGCACACAAACAGTTCTTGGATGTTCTGTTTTTTTTGCTTTTAAAAATTATTATTATTATTATTATTATTATTATTATTATTATTATTATTATTATTATTATTATTTGATGGTCTTTGACCGTAATAAAGGTCTATTTATTTACATGCATGCCCTTTTGGCACCCTAGCAAAGAAAAAAATGTTTGCCATCACTGATTTAGACTTTTAATTAAGATGACAGTTTAAAACAGAGCAACGTGTCATTAAAAACTTATCACAAGGGGTAAATTAAAACTATTTTGTTCAGCTATGGCATCTTCATCCAAATTTGATCTAAATAAGACCAAGAAAGGCAGGACAATTTGGGCCATCTGTGTGCTTTCCTAACAATTGTAGTTGCAAACAAATAGGATTTAATTCTTTCACTATTCCATTTGACTCTGATTAATAAATCACACTCTCACTCTAGTTTTAGAAACATTGAATTACAATCATGTGACAATCTCCATAAGAAGATGATGTTAATTAGCAATGTTTTGTAGGGTGCCCAACACAGGAAACAACAAGAGAAAAAGGGGTGGGGGGTTTTGGTCCTGCAATTTAGTCTAGCCAGGCATACTCTTCAAAGAGAAAGTTGGATATGCTAATTTTTCATTTCAGGTGTAGAATTCATTAGCCCAGCTTTGTGGTAGTGAATCTAGTTCAAAATCTGTTCATTCATAATCTCTGGGATCTTTGTCATTTGAGAAATGGGCAACCAGACCAAGATCACAATCTTACACAGGAAAAGGTGGGATTTCTGAAGTACACAATCTGTTACATTCCTTTGCTAAACAGAATTGTGATTACAATAAACAAGGATACACTTACTATTTAATGGTAATGTTTTAGTGTAATGTAAAGTGACTGAAATTCATTTTTTTACTTACAGTATACAGTATGCCTTTGCTAAAGATTACACAGCCTAACAATGTATAAAAATAAAATGGAGAAATGGAAAGTAATAGGGTTATTTTTTGTTAGAAGTTATAGTATTTTCCTCGATTTTTGGCAAATTGTCATTATGGAACAGAAACCTTTTGCCAACAAAATGCAACACTATCCTTTAAGTGGATCCAGATGCTGGAGGAAGCTCTTGTTTCAAATTTCCTACACAGATGGCTGTTTTTCTATATGAAACTTTTGCTATCGTTCACTTATTTCTACTATTTCCAAGAATTCTACTTTTAGCTATTTCTTCTTAGGAAAAAATATAATGCAGCTAAATAAGAAGTGATCAATTCCAGGAACAGCATTGTTATATAAAAAGGAACTCAGTAAGCTAAGAGAGGATAATAATAATAATGATGATGATAATAATAATAATAATAATAATAATAATAATAATAATAATAATACAGTTTATTTATAATGCCCTTTTATCAACAACAAGCCATATACAGTTTATGAAACAGACAATAATACTGAATAGGTTAATAAATATCCCCCTCCCTCCCCTATATCCCACAATTCTCTACATGTCACAATATACAATTGATAAAGACAAGTGTTTTTTTTTTAAATTAAAACAGTTAATTAACATTATCACAAGCCCAGGATGTAAAATATTGCCAATGATGGTGCAAAAAATCTCCTTGTTATAAATAGTGCTGCTTAAAGGGAAATGTCCTTCCTGAGTTGGTCGGTGATGTAATGAATCCAGAATGGGTCATATGACCCTCATTGTTATGTCCATGGTAACATGTAAATCCACTGTGATGATAAAAAGCAACAGTCTAGCAAGGAGGATTGCTATCATACTTATAGCAGTCCGCAGCAATCTCAGATTACAGTTTACAATTATTCACCATTAATGAATGTTAAATAATGGTTTATTACTGTGTTCTCAAATTCAGTGACAGTCTCGGTCTTTCCTCACATTGGGAGATTAATCCTTCCTCAGTGTCACTCTCCACATCGTCTCCGTCAGCAGTTCTCACTTGCTGGCCTAGCGGTGTGTTCTCCCTGTCTTCACAAACGTGTTCTGTCCATGCACCTGCACCGGCCACTCCCACCCGTCGGTCTGGCAGTAGCAACTCTTCTGAGGCCAAACTCCTCTGTCTCACCAGTGTTCTCCAAACACATACATTCCCTTCCGTCGTTGTCACTGCCTCGCTATCGGACTGATCAGCTCTGGCCACTCTCACCCGCCAGCAGCCCACGATTGAATGTCAGCAATGAGGGTCGGCACAGTCTGGTTCTCCTTGCTATTACTCTCTCTTCACCACCGCCATCTTCCACCCCGCCGTCTCCGAAACCAGCACAAACACAGCTCTTAATCTTGCTAGACCACCACAGCTCATCCACTCAACGTAGTCAGTCCTAAAGGCACAAGGAACTCCTCCAGTGTAGATGGAACCTCGGGCAAAGGCTTGGCAAGATCTTCTCAACCAAATAACCATCGTTGCCGGCAGCAGAGCTCTCCTCTCATCCTGCTGCCTCCACCACCGGAACTGGAAAATGCTACTCTTCCGGCAATAAATGGATAATGAGACTCTTCACTAATTTATAACAATGCCATGTTAATGGACACAGAATTCATTAGGCCACAAAGAAGCTAACTTAAAGAATGTGTCCAAAAGCTGGGACGCATTAGTCATGTGGTACAGAAATTTAGCAAATTGTGGCTACTTCCGTACCACCACACTGCCACAGTCAGCTGCACCTTCGCCTTGCCATAGTCATCCACATTCACATGATCATCATTTGTAGAGTTCCCTGCCAGCTTCCCACAAAACAATGGGAGAGGGGGTGTCTGGCAGGAAGTAGGAACTCTTCTGAGTTGATGAAAGCATCATACAGCATTGCAGTAAAAAATAAGCACAAAAATAATGATTGTTGCAAAAGGCAGCTTTGTTTGGGACAGCGTACATCCTGTGACAACTTTAATGCCATCAAACAAACATCTGCCTATCCCAGGTCCTTGGGAAGGACATAATAGGTGGATAAAAAGGGAAAAATATCTAGTCTAAACATCTGGCTGATTGTCTTACCAACCATAATAAAAAATGTTGTCAATATAATTATGCCATGTGGAAAGAGAGGAAGTTTCCCTAGTCATCAGATGATATAGAAAGCAGCAAAGAGAAGCAGAGAACAAGCATCTAATAAGACCAGGGCTACACAGTTCCAGAATCAAGCAGTCTGGACAAATAACATGAAAGAAAAAGAAGGAGAAGAAAAAGAGAGGGAGGAGGAGGAAAGGCAGGAATGCCTAGAAAATGACAAAAGGCACAAAAGGAGAAGAGGAAGGAGAAGAGTTATGTATCAGAGATACAAGATCAGAGACAAAAAACAAATAAGGAAAGAGATTCAGCTCTCTAGAATGTCAATGAAAACCACAGAATGATGACCCAAGAAGTGGATCACAGTTGTCTAGTAACTGATTAAAATAGAATTATATCATTGGACTCCAAAAGGTGCTTTTCAAAGGCAACTAGACTTTCTTGGGTTTTGGGGGTTTTTTGAAACACGTTTCTATTGTCATCCAAGAAGTTTCTTCAGTTCAAAGAAAAAAACCAAGAAAGGCCGGTTGTCTATTGAAAAGCAACTTTGGGGGGATGATTGAGAATCTCCATAGACATATTATTGGACTGATGTTAGGAACATAGAAGGCATTTTCTGTTTTAAATATATTTAATTAAGTTGTTTCTTCCCCAGATTGTACTCCTTATTTGAATTCAATAGGAAAACATGTCATTGGCGATGTACAGAACATCACTATTAGTCAGTACGCCTGCTCTGATCAAGTTGCAGTGACTGTATTGTGGATAGCCAACCCCATTGGTAAGTACAGAAAAAACTGAATTTCAAACAGATGCCAAACCATTGGAAATTTCTGCTTTTGCCCCCATTCCAGCTGAACTCTTTTATCTTCATTGAATCCATATTTCAGATTTTCAATTTTCAGATTTCTTGAAATTAAGCATTGCCCAACATTATTAACATTAAAGTTTGTTCTGAAAGAATTCAAGACAGTCCATTTAAGCCAGGCTAAATTGCAAATCTAAAGGAGAACTTCATCCTTCTGTTTAAAAGACACCTCTACTTCCAAATTGCATTGACTATGTCATTCTGAAATCATCATCATCATCTTTGAATAGATAGGAGAATCTTTAAGTGTTTGCCATTCAGACTGATGCAACTTAACTTATTCCTTCCATGTTATTTAACCTTTTCCTGCAAGTTCCTCCCAGACTTGCTTGGATATAAATATTAGAGAGATTTTAAACATAAAATAATGTAGAGATGTACTGAATTCTGAAATAATGTGTTTTCACATACATTTTTTAAAAATTGTGTTCAATTTTGTTCAGGCTGCATTAAATCCTCAATTTTTCAAAAGGGGCTAAAATAGTGAACTGATGATAGAAACACATTTTGCAAAAGCATTTTTACATATATTTTGGGGAAACAGTGAAAAGGATGGTTAAATGTTGGTAAATCACAATGTATTTCATTATATTCAGAGTGCTGCTAATCTGAGTAGAAAACAATGGGTGGCTATTAAAAAGAATGAGGAAATGATATCCAATGTTTCTAAGAGCCCAGTGTTATCGAATTGCTAATTTGCAGCTGCAGACTTGGTTGCATTAAATCTCCAAGGCCTACAAAGCCTACAAAGCTTGGTATTTTCTCTTGTAATGATCAGAAAGTAATCCCTCTGAAAATATCAAGAATGAACTGAAGTTGAAGGATCTCAGGTAACAGGGATCTGATTAACTTTTCTTATTCATTGTCTGTATATCAGCACAAGTAGTATTATTATTCCTTTAAATATGAAGGACACAGGATGTATTTGATTTGCCTCCCTTGTTGCAAGATCATTTAGATCTTGGAGATATTTGTATAAAATATATGAATTAAATACCAAATTCAACCTCAAGGAAAATAAGTTTAAAAATGTAGTCCTAAGTATTGTAAGAGCATGGGAAAATAGCAGCTAAATTGGTCTTAGAATATTTTATAAAGCCTCTGCTTGTTACAGATGCCATAGAGTGCAAATGTAATTGCCAGGTTTTCTTAAATTTGTGCTTAACTGATGTGTATAGTACCAAGCTTAGCACTATCATATCTCTGTCCTCCATACAGTATGCATAGATTTGAATACCCTGAATTCTCAACAGTAATTATATTGAGACTTGATCTATACTCCATAAATAAGGCTTGATATATACTCCATTTAATTCTCCATAAATGATGGGAGACTGCAGCTTGAACAAAGAGTGGAATTTTCATGATACACATGCTGTTGTTTTTGTTTTATTCTCTGTTCTCTTTTTTGTCTGGGATGTATTTTATTTTCTAGTTCCATATTTCGATGTTATTATACATTGTAAGTCTGTCAGAGTCACTTTTTGCAAATTGAATAGCCGTATAAATTTTAAGGAAAACATATTCACCAATAAACGTATTTATTGATCTATTTAAATCTGCACAGGTATTGAACTTCTGAAAGGATTTCGAGTTATACTTGAAGAATTAAAATTGGAAAGAAGACAATGTCAGCAGTTGCTTTTAAAAGACCCAAAACAGCTCAACTCAAATTATAAGTGGACTGTAAGTCTTAGTGTTGAAAATCATAGAAATCTCAGAGCAGATACCTTATTGAAATTGATGGAAGACTTTACTAAAGTATACGTTTGCCTGGAATATCAGACTGACTAGGAATGTGCACACTTCACCCTGAGAAAGATTCTGGCACTTTAAGAATTGCCATAATTTTAATCTGTAGATTCCTTAAAGGCGTGGCATTTTTTTCAGCTTCATGCTTAGGAAGGCAGGAGGAAGTTGTACTTTAGCAACATATATTTAATTTCATATTTCACATTTGAATGAAAAATAAATATGGAATTATGAGGAAACAAATTGTGGATTACGTCTTTTACCTTTATTCTACCAACTCCCTTATCTTTTATGATAATCTAATTAGTTAAGGTTTAAAGAAAAATTTAGAGTACAGTAGTAGTGATTAATAAAAAATTAATTGCACCCGCTAGACTCTCTAAATTTTTCTTACGATCTTAACTAAATGGATTGTGATAAAAGATAAGACAGTTGGTCGTCTTCTGGTGCCAACATTGATTCCTATAAATGGGTAATATGGAATTAAGTTAAGATAATAACATAATTGTGTGATTATCCAGGACATGTTAAAATGTGCTACTAATTGGCCTTCATTTCTTCCCTTTCAGAGAGTGGAATCTCAGCCCTTTCTGAATCTGAAATTTGAAACTGACTACTTTGTAAAGATTATTCCTTTTCCATCCATTAAGAATGAAAGTAACCATCATCCTTTTTTCTTTAGAACTCGGCGTAAGTACAACAGCAATTATTTCTTTCTGCTTTACAGATCTTTGTGTCCTGAATCTTAATGAAAGCTGATAGCAGCTGAAATTGCATGCTTTCTAGTTAAAATTCACATCAAAGCCTACTTTAAGTGAAATGGCTTTGGAGGTCTTAGAGGTTAAATATGGAGGAATTATTATGGGAACATATTTAGGAAGGTTTTGATACACTGAGTAGATTTTATAAGACTTTCCTGTAAAAAACCTAGGTGCATGCCTTTCTCTCAGCAACTGTTATTTTCTTTAGGAAATTAAATGACTAGTTTAGAAATCCATCAGTTTATACATGTATCAGACATATAAGATTAAGATTTAGGATCTTCTATTGTCTTTCACGTCATTTGAGACCTCTGTATATACCTTTTCAAGCAGAAGTTTATGCAAACAGGTTAAAAAGTGCTTCTGTTGCTCTAATAGTTTGAAAAGAGATGCTTTGTACACATTCTCATGCATTTAGAAATATTTGCACAATTCTAATCCAAAGTGACCATTAACTACTATTTACATGTTAGTAGAAGGAAACAGACGAACTCTTCATCCCTAGTTTTCTGATCAATGTAAGAATGCATAAGGTTTTTGTATCCTGCACCATAAAATCATGGGATTCTCTTATTTATCTACTGGAGGACCTAACCTCTTTTTTTACTAGGAAATATGGGCAGGTACAAAGTACCTTAAACAAATAAATGTAAAATAAGTACCAGGTCTCTGGCAAGGTAGGGCTTTCCAGAACTACTCTGTTTTCCCCAAAATAAGACATCCCCTGATAATAAGCCCGATTGGGCTTTTGAGTGCATGGCAATAAGGCCAAGAGCTTATTTCAGGATTCAGAAAAATATAAAACAGGACCTTCTTTTCGGGGAAACACGGTATAACTAAAGTCTAAATAAAAATCTTATTTTGTGAAGTTAGCTTTTCGGAAATCTGAACAATTTTGCTTTTGTTTTTGTTTTCTTTGTCTTTAAATAGCTTGTGAATTGCTGCTGCAACCAGACAAGCTGGTCTGCAAACCATGTAAGTAGAACTGCAATTTTAACATTGTCTCCACTAAGATTATATCAAGTTACAAAAACCTATGTTCCAATCATTGTCTAAATCTTTCTTCCTTGATAGTTTGGAAACCAAGAAGCTTGAATATTACACAGCAAGGTTTTAATATGTATGTATCTTTTGATCATGCACCACATAACTTTGGATTCAAATATTACTATCTGCACTACAAGCTCAAAACTGATGGACAGTTCAAACAGAAGATTTGTAAACAGGTTTGAACATATTTTATAATGTTGGATCTAACCTAATTTCTAAGACATGTAGAGACCACTCTTATATCAGGTTAGATCAGCTGACACTAACAGGGTTTGGTGAAAGATTCAGCTATGGTTGGGGATTTTAAGATACATCAATCTCGTAAAGAGTTGGGAAGAGTTCTGACAGAGCAGTGCTTCTCCAATCTTGACAGGTGGACTACAACTCTCAAAATTTCCTAGTCAATCGTGCTGGCTGAGGAATTCTGGGAGATATGTCTTCAACTTTCCAAAGTTGAGAAACCCTGATGGAGTAGCTGAAATGGAGTAACTTTATGGGCAAGTTCAGAGGAGATGTAACTTCCTGCTGAATATAGATCCCCATCATACTTTAAATTCTTCTTCAGTTTTGCAAAACCTTACATTAGTTCCAGAATTAGCATGAGAAAAAAATCTAATCCTATTATATTTAGTGGGGCTGGTTATGTTCCCTACAACACTATGATATATATATTTTAATCCACTCTTTTCTGTTCTTTCCATTTTTGAAATGAAAAGCTTTGCATTTTTATTTAAAATGATGGATATTACACATACAAATGCTTTAGAGATGATCATTCTACATTGGCTGATTGTACGATAGAACCAGCGGTGGGCTACGAGCCGGAATACTAAATTGCGCTCGCTGCCACAGCTCGTAAATTCTTGCAGGGCCAGTGCAATTTTGCTGCTGCACCTGTGGAGGTAGAAAAATCGTGCATGGAGCCGCAGGTGCGCCCATGTTTCTGCATGTACAGAAGCAAAAAAACCTCGCCGAAACACAGGTGCACCTGTGGCTCCTTGCTTTATTAAATTTTTATTTATTTCAAGCTGAGAATAACAAACAATGTATTTTGGGTAAGGGTAGTTTGGCGTTAATGCATTTTTCAGTGAAATATAATTCAAGGGGCACTGCAGTTTTCTTTCTTTTTGCTTAAATGCTGATTGCATTCAGTGATACGGAATAATTTGGGACAACTGTTACTTTTGCTATTTGATACATTTGGCTGTAATCCAAGAAAGACTGTGAGAAAGAAAAACCTTGTCTTCTGTATTGAGTATGGGTTCTGAATTCTTTATAACTGGGGAATTTTTTTTGTTAACTATTTATAACTAGGGAGAGATTTTCAATAAAACGAGGACTCCAAGGATTTTTGATTTAATGATTTATGTACTTCATTTATAAATCTGTATCTTTAATTGCTTGGTAATTTGTATAACTTTCAGAAGAGATAACCTTGTAATGAAAGTGTAGTTTCTTCAAATATGTTCTGGTTTTCTCATAGGAAAAGAATACAGATGTAACAACTTGTATTCTTCAGAATGCCTCACCTGGAGATTATATCATTGAGGTAATGAATTATTTGTAGAAGAAGATAAGAGTAAAATATATTGTAGCCAACATTCAGTTATTTCCTTTGAAACTAGGAGTGTAGTTAGTATTTTATCTTTGTTTTGCATTACATCATAGTATAATGTTGTGTGTATAATTATTTAACATCCTTGGCACCAACAATATGATCTCATATGTTCACCCAACCATCATTAAAAAAAATTACCTGAAATCTCACATATGTGCTAAATTTCATGATCTTACAATGCTCCTACTCTATCAGGGGATCTTGTAAACTTCAGCATTCTTGTTCAAGACTGACAATCTCACCAAATCATGACCATTTATACATAGTTAGGATTTATAGCTTTATTTTAATTCATTAACGTGAATTAAAATTCATTGGTGAATTTTAGAAACTTCTTTCTGAAGGCAAGAAGCAGCCTTGCCAAATTCCTGGAACATAGAATACCATATTTTTTGGAGTATAAGACACACCAGAATATAAGACGCACCTTTAGTTTTTGAGGAGGAAAATAGGGAAAAGAATCTGCTTATCAGGTATTCATCTGGCTAACATCCTTAGTCTGGTCAGCTTCAGCACATTATTTTATCTCCTGTTTAAGGGCTTAATTTTTTTTTTAATTCTAAGGGAGTAACAATGAAAGAGCTTGTTAGCCAGTAAGAGCTGGGAACATCATTAGCACCTGGTTAGGGCTGTAAAGAAACATTTGGAGCAAGTTAGACCAATGGGGGGAAAAAAACCCTGCAAAGACTTAGGACTTGGAAAACATTCTTCACAGAGAGTAACAATAAAAGAACTTGGGTACATTCATAGCACCTGGTTACGGCTGGAAAGAAATATCTGGAGCAAGTGAAGCAAAGGGAAAAAACCCCCTTCAAAGACAGGGTTTGGAATACATTCTTGGCAGAGAGTAACAATAAAAGAACTTGCAAGCCAGTAAAAACTGGGAACATTGTTAGCATCTGGTTGGAAAGAAGCATTTGGAGCAAATAGAGAAAGAAAAAAACCCCAAAGACAGTGTTTGGAAAACATTCTTTGCAGAAAATAACAATGAAAGAGCTTACAAGCTGGTAAGAGCTGGGAATATGGTTAGCACCTGGTTAGGGTTGGAAAGAAACTTACTCAGAGCAAGTTAGAGTAATGAAAAAAAACCTGCAAAGACTTAGGGCTTTGAAAACATTCTTCGCAGAGTGAAACAACGAAAGAGTCTGCAAAGTAAGATCTGGGAAGATCGGTCACAGCTAGTTCCGGCTGGGGGAGTGGAGGGGAAACACAACCACATTCAGATTATAAGACGTACCCAAATTATCAGCCTCTTTTGGGGAGGAAAAAGGTGTGTCTTGTACACGGAAAAATACGGTGACTTAATTAAAAAACCATCAATATTATAAAAATGGCAAAATCAGCTATTCTTGATCTTCCTTCAGAACTGAAATAAAATTTTAATTGAACTCTTGTTTGCATGGCTGTTTTGTGCATCCATGACATTGCTGTAAAATTGCAAGAAACTGGATGATTGGCTGTTCATATAGATAAATGGTTATGTAAAATTCAGATCCACGAGAAACTAGATTCCAATTGGGCAAGTTTGGCTGCCTTGTACCTGAGGTTCAGTCTTGTGGGTTACTGGGTTGAGTGACATCTGTGACTTCCAATGAAGTGGACAGCTTTTTCCAAACTGTGTATTAGGCTGCCTGTTTAGGCTATTGAGACTTTTTGGTAGATGCCTTGCAGCTGGATTCATGCAATGGTATGGCTTCTTGGAGAAAGGGTAATGCCCTTAGTCTTGAAAGATGTAACGGCATGTCCCTTTCTTAAGAGGCCACCCTAAATCCAAAAATTTGGGGAAATTATTGTCTTGTCTACAAACTTTATTTTTCTTCTTAACTTTATTGAGAATGCCAACTATAAAATCTAGATATTCTGAAACTATTCTTTCTGAATCAAATTTTGACAAGTTCCCACACACATAGTTTTCATTGTTTTCTGTATAATCAATACCACAGTGTTAAATCAGTTTAATAAAAAGCCAGAATCTAGTTATTATAGGACAATTCAATTGTAAGTTAGCCTATCTCTTAGTGAAAATTTCACTCTTTTCTTGAAATTTAAGTATTAAACAGTGATTTGTCATGCTTTTAAAATAAATACTGTTGTATGATTTACTTTTGTTTTGCTTTGTCCTTAAGCTTGTTGATGATACCAACACAACAAGAAAATCAATGCACTATGTGTTAAAGCCAGGTATAAATATCTTTAATAATGTTTTTTAAATGAAACATTTCTTACCATTTCATAAGACAGCTATAAGTAGAATATATGCATATAAAAGGAGCTTTAGAGGATTTTGAAATCCTTTGAAATTGGCTGATTCCATAGCAATAGAGATGAGATCTTGTTGAGATTTCTTCTGGTATTCTTTCAGCTCTTATTACTGATTCTTTCTATATAATGAATGCTCTGCATTGGCAAAACAGCGCTAATCAATTCTGAAAATGGATGAGTGATGCATGTGAATTTTCCTAAACTGATTTTGATTGTTTTATTTCATTTAAAATATATGAAGAAAAGTTGAATTGAGTTAATACTCTGGGATGGAGAGCCTTTGCCACAGCATTTGCCACATTCAAATTATATAGAAACGGGAGAATCTCTGTTGTTTTGTGTAATCATATACTAATTTGACTTTCTTGTACTACCATGTATCACAGGCTCTCAGTGTTTTACTTTTAAATTAAAGTATAACACCATAAAAATTAAGACAGTAAAAAATGAAAAGCCTTTTCCCAAAGTAATAGATAGTGATCTTTTTACAGCCAACAGAATTGTTTGTCTTCTCCAGAGAGAGCAACTTCCACAGATCTGTGCTGAATTATAGTTAAGGCTCCAGCCAAAACCTGTGGCTATTGGAAATTCATCTCCGAAGGCCTTAGTTCATACTATTTAGTGGAGTAGTATCACAAAAATGTACCTTTAATTAAAATATGTTTGCCTTGCATGTTTCAACAGTGTGAAGATGGAATGGTTCCAGTACCTCAGTTTAAGAAAAACTAATTTAAGTATTTTTCCCTGCTTTCTTTAAGTGCACTCCCCATGGGCGGGTCCAATAAGAGCAGTAGCCATTACAGTACCCTTGGTTGTCATCTCTGCATTTGCAACACTTTTTACAGTGATGTGTCGCAAAAAGCAACAAGGTAGGCATTTTGCTTCTAAATGACCCAAGGGGTGGAAGTCCCTTACAAAAAACAACCGTTTTCCCCCGAAAAAAAGACCCTGTCTTATATATTTTTGAACTCTGAAATAAGCGCTTGGTCTTATTGCCATGCACTCAAAAGCCCGACTGGGCTTATTATCAGAGGATGTCTTATTTTGGGGGAAACAGGATAGTCATGGGGAAAATTAATTTGGTAAAAAGTTGGATGCCCTTGCCAGAAATCACTTCCTCCAAGCGTGTTTGTTCTGGAATTTATACTTCGGTACCAGAGATAACATGCTTCTGTTTTAGCAAAAGGCAACCACAACTTGAGATCAGAATATTGTTATGCAGCAAGTAAGCGGTGGCATTGCTGTGATCAGCTAGGGAATTGCAGTTTACCTTGTCTTTTAACTGATAGAATTAATCTAAAATATCTAGAGAATCAGGTGTTTGCAGTGCAGCATCTGGGTGATAGAATAGAATAGAATTTTTATTGGCCAAGTGTGATTGGACACACAAGGAATTTGTACTGGTGCATATGCTCTCAGCGTACCTAGAAGAAAAAGATACATTTGTCAAGAATCATGTGGTCTGCTTTTTTTATTGGTGTGTGTGTGTGTGTGTGTGTGTGTGTGTGTGGGTGTGTGTCTGCAGGCTCAGGTTCCATTGAGTCCTGGAAGAAGCTGGAATTCCTCTGGCATTACAGATTTGTGTTTGCAAGATAAATGAACCTTACACCTCAATGTTTATTTTAAATATTTCAAAGGAGCTCCTGCGCTTGCACTGAGTAGGGCTTGTATTTCTGAGTGGATGCAGTTTTAGATGACTTCATAATCCATATCTGACACAATTAATACAAGATCTAGTGTGTAGCATCACCTAGATGAAAAAAACCCCTCAGATCAGTGTACGTAGAATGAGAAAACCAGATTGTTTTAAAATTAGGAGAGGGGGAAAGAAACCCAAGATTTTGAACGTTCCAAGCTGAAAGGGCACAGTCATGCAAGTTCTTCTCCATGTGTAGATAGTAAAATGCTTCACTGTTAATTTTTTTGTTTCAATTTAGAAAATATCTATTCCCATTTAGATGAGGAAAGTTCTGAATCTTCCGCCTACTCTGCATCTCTTCCTGTGGAAAGGCAGCAACCTCGGCCAAAAGTCTTCCTCTGCTATTCCAATAAAGATTGCCAGAAGCACATTAATGTCATCCAGTGTTTTGCCTTTTTCCTTCAGGACTTTTGTGGTTGTGAGGTAAATTGGCCCTGCTTGCATTTCCCTGAAGTTTTCTTTGTGCCATATTAAACACATTTCTTTAGGGCATTAATTTAATTAAAATGAATACAAATCTTATAATTACATTTACTTTTTAAAATTTCTGTCTGATGTTTATTACATGTCTGCCCTCTAGTGGTCATGTTTGAGTATTGCTTATTTTGTTTGGACTAGTTACTTTTCAGATGTTTGCAGCAAGGATGTGCCTAATGTTCTAGGAAACAATGAGAATATTCTAGTATGGCCTCTAGCTGGGATGGCGAACCTATGGTACATGGAGCTATGTCGCCTGGGATGCATGGTGTCGTTTGTTCTTCCTTCGGGTTTCTGGTATGCATGCACACGTCATGATCAGCTGGCACATGTGGCAGTGCTGGAAACCGGAAAAGCTAGTCTTCTGTTTTCCGGCGTGAGCCTGTGTGCTGGTCAGCTGATCGGTATGAGAAAACTAATACTGCTAAAGTGTTCAAGAGTGGAGAAAAGTGTTCTAGTGTCAGAATCAATTATAGATGTAACTTTGGCCATATGTATATTATATATAACATACATATATATATACATATATATATACAAACATACACACACATATATATATATACACATATGCATTTACACACAAAAAAAATCCCCAAAAGCAATTATAAAGGTTAAAAAAATAGTGGGAAATTTTGTTTAACTGATTTAAAAACAATTACAAAGCCTGAAATTATATTATTTTGGGGTGACTAAAAGGCAGTTATCTTGCCAAGTTATTTATTTATTTATTTATTTATTTACTTACTTACTTACTTACTTATATTTATTGGATTTTTATCCCGCCCCTCTCTGAGGACTTGGGGCAGCTTACAACATGTGAAAAACAATACAATTCTGAAATCCAAAAATAACTAAAAAGAAACAGTTTAAAAACCCAATATAAAAACAGTCATTTTCAATCCGTCAACTTACTTTCCATTCAACATACATTCATTCATAGGCAGGGGCTGATGAACAGTGTCCTCAGGCCTAATGCTCTGCATCTCTCCCTGTGGAAAGGCACAGGTGCGTCTTCAAATTCTTACGGAAGGCAAGGAGGGTGGGGGCAGTACAAATCTTGGTCGGGGTGCCTGATTCCAGAGAAATTTAAATGATGTTTTAATAATGATTTTGTCTTCTTTACATTCTATTTTGATACACTCTTTTTATGTATAGGTAGCCTAACATTATTATTCATATGTAATCTTATGATTCTGTGATTTATCTATTATGAGTTCCTTTATACCTTAAGAATCTACATGGATCCCCTGACAAGGCAAGCCACTAGAATATCAATTGAGAGCAAACGTCACTTCCTACTAGCTTAAAACTCCCAATGAAGTCTACAGTTGAATGAAGATGTGACCCAGGGTCACTCCAGTTCTTGACTGCTATATTATTCTGGCTATTCCAGAGCAGAGTTCACATCAGCGGTGGGCTACTGCCCGGATGGGGGGGGGAACGCAGTGGGGTAGCAAAAATGGAGTTCCACCCCACAGCACCCAATTTGCACTGAAAGATGTTGAAAGAAAATGCAGGGAGTCCTGCATAAGCCACGCCCACAGTGTGGTAGTTCACATTATCAAGTTACATCACCAAGAAAATTCCCCATCATCTATTATGTAGAAGTTACCCTTATTTTGTATTTCCAACTCTTCTCTGTCTGTCTCTCTTTTCTCGCCCTCTCCCTCCCCTCTGCATGTTATAATGTGCATTGTCTTTATAGTGTGTGTTTGTGTGTGTTTGTGTGTGCTTATTATTACACATCCAAACACCCATACATTTTGCTTTTTTTAAAAAAAGTTTCCCTAGTAAGTGCTCACTTGAGCACTCCTATAAGAAATGCCAGCCCATAAATGCATTCATGAAATAGTCTGGGTGGGTATTGAAAGTCAAAACATTATACAAAGGCTATAATCTTCTTTCCTAGGTTTCTTTAGATTTATGGGAAGGTCTGAAAAACTCTAAAGAAGGTCAGAAAGAGTGGCTTCACCGGAAAATCAATGAATCCCAATATATCATTGTTGTATGTTCAAAAGGAATGAAATATTTTGTGGAGAAAAGGAGTTGGAAGCACAAGAGATCCCGGGACAAGGATAATGGGAAAGGAGAACTCTTTCTGGTTGCCATAGCTTCCATAGCAGAGAAGCTACGTCATGCAAAGCAAAATTCACATGACCTCTGCAAGTTCATCGCTGTTTACTTTGATTATTCCTGTGAAGGTGACATTCCTGGAGTACTAGATTTAACCACAAAGTACAAGCTTATGGATAACCTGCCTCAGCTTTATGCTCATTTAAAATCCAAAGATCTTAGCTTTCATGATTCAGAATTGTACCCTGTACATATTAGCAAAAGAAATTATTTCAGGAGTAAGTCTGGACGATCGCTCTATGTAGCCATTTGCAACATGCATCAGTATATCGACCAGGAGCCTGACTGGTTTGAGAAGCAGTTTGCGTCTTTCTTCCCAACATCTTTACCTTGTCCAGATCAAATGATAGAAACTTTTGACTCTGGCTTGGTATTAAATGACTTAGTCAATAAACAAGTGACTGATGGAGATTTTTATCTAAAAGTAGATGCAAATGTTCCTCCTCCTTTACATTCAGACTCTCTTTGTGTGACCCAGCATTTGAATCTTGGGCTGGATAGAGAATCTCAGGACATTCAGAATACTAACTCTATTCTTCTGCCATTGCTGCATGTTGTAAAAACTGCCAATCTGCCAGACATGCCCCGAGATTCGGGAATTTATGATTCTTCTGTTCCTTCATCTGAACTGTCACTACCTTTAATGGATGGACTCTTAACAGATCAAACTGAAACATCTTCCATTACAGAGAGTGTCTCTTCCTCATCAGGACTGGGTAAGATGCATATGTTTTACGATAAGCATTGTTGAACTGTTTGTATTCATATAATGATTTATTTTAAGGGAGGAGATCTATACTTAGATTAAATTGGTATACAGTATGTAAAATCTTGTAGCTTCTGAGATTTCCCTTATATCTGTAAATATTTCAAAATTGTTGTTATATAGGAAAATTGAAAATACATGTACTTCCTTAAAGCGATAGAAATTAATGCTTATGATCTGAAAACTATTTTCTTCTGTTTTGATAGTTCTAACTTGTTTCAATAACATTCCTCCAGCATCACCCAACATGGTTCAATAAGAGGAAGCTTGCTCTTCCCAAAGTCCATGCCATCAAGAATACTTTATTTTAAGCTGTTTTGTTCCAATAGTTTTTGTGATCTGATCAGGTTTTAGCTTCCCATCCACAGTTCATCGGGTATTCTCCAAATCTAGGCTGCAGGGTTGAGAAATACGACACAGTATGACATAATATTTACAACATCAGCATATTGCCCCCAACAATCTGGGCTTTCATTTTATTGACCTCAGAAGGATATAAGGCTGAGTCAACCTTGAGCTTATCAAGATCGAACTCCTGGCTGTGGGAAGAGTTAGCCTGCAATTCTGCATTCTAATCACTGTGCCACCATAGCTCAGTCTTAATAGAAGCTGCTATTTTTATAGTACAGTGGAACCCCGACATAAGAGCTGCTCTACTTAAGAGCAACTCGAGATAAGAGCTGGGAGGGGAGAGATATTTTTGTTCTACTTACAAGCCCAAATTCGAGATACAAGCGCCAAGGAGCTGTCTCCTGAAGCCAAACGCTAACTTCCGCGTTCGGCTTCAGGAGACAGCTGCGAAGCAGCGCGCGTGTTTTAAAAGGTTGCAGCCGGCCTGGGGGGCTCGGGGGGGTGCTTGCAGCTTTCTTTCTTGCTCTTTTTCTTTCTCTCTTTTACCTTCCCTTCCTCTATTTCTTCTTTTCTTTCTCCTTCCCACCTTCTTCCCTCCCTCCCTCCCTTCACTCATTCCTCTCTTACTCTCCCCTTTCATAAGTTTCCTTGCTTCCTTCCTCTGTTCCTGTCCCTTCCCCCTTTCTTTCTTTCTTTCTTTCTTTCTTTCTTTCTTTCTTGCTCTTTTTCTTTCTCTCTTTTACCTTCCCTTCCTCTATTTCTTCTTTTCTTTCTCCTTCCCACCTTCTTCCCTCCCTCCCTCCCTTCACTCATTCCTCTCTTACTCTCCCCTTTCATAAGTTTCCTTGCTTCCTTCCTCTGTTCCTGTCCCTTCCCTCTTTCCTTCCTTCCTTCCCACCCTCCGTCCATTCATTCACCCATTCCTCTCTTGATCGCTTAAAGCCGGTCCCTGGTGCAAAAAGGGTTGGGGACCTCTGTCCTACAGGATTGGGTGGCAGAGAAGTTGAACATATGTAAATTTAAAAGTTTAAGAAAGTTTACACGTTAAGTGAAAGAAACTTCATTATTCATTTATATGTACATGTACATTTCTTCATTAAAAACATGTCTTTCTGCATAATTTAGACTAACTTTGTGAGTTTTTTGAGGGCTGGAACCAATTAAAATTATTTACATTAATTCCTATGGGGAAAAGTCGTTCGAGATAAGAGCTGCTCGACTTAAGAGCCCAGGTCCGGAACGAATTAAACTCGTATCTCGAGGTACCACTGTATTGCTTTAAGGTTTGTTTCATCTGTAACAAGATAAATGGTAGTATGTTCTGTCTGGGTCACTCTGGAAGCTATGACCAACCCAAAAAGATAAGCCAGACACACAGTTGAATCCAAACACAGTTTTATAATGGTAAAGAGAAAAGAAGCCAACAGAAAATGTCCTTACAGATCAGGAAAACACTGGAACTCCAAATAGAAACACGAAGGCAATTGTTCATACAGAAACACAGGATCCTTAATGCCAGACGAGGCTGTTGAGCTAACAGACACACACACCTCCCACCAGTCTTCAAGGCTGCTGGGCCACGAGCCAGGAACAAAAACGCTGAGAGAAAATGCAGATAACACCAACTCCCCTTTGATAACACTCCACGCTGCCAGAATGGTTCTCATGCCTTATAAACCCTTCCCTGCTAATGAGGACCACATCCAACCCCCTGGTGTTCCTCATTCACCGCTGATAATATCTACGCAGTTGAGATCTCCTTTGATCTATGCGTCTCTGCCGCATACTAATGATAGCTTGTGCGTCGTCATCCAGGGACTCCAGAGACTCACAGCTACTTGCTTGAGAGAGCACTTCCCCAGGGCTCCCAGGCCTTGCAATATCTTCACTTTCGTGACTGCTGTCTGCACTGTCTGACTGCCAAGAACTCCTCTCCGCTCTCAGCCTCAGCCAGCAGAGACGCAGCTGGTCTTTAATCTGGCTCAGGCTGAACCACAACAGTAGTATATGTTGAATATACTATACATAGTGTAACTCAGCTGTTGAGAGTAGAATAGCATAGAATATGAATAAATAAATCTTTGATTTGGCAATATACCAATCAACTAACAAGACATTTCCAACATCTTTCTTCCTAGGAGAGGATGAACCCCCTTTGCTTGCTGCAACCAAATCCCTCATGCCTGGAATATGTAAAGCAGAACTTCATTGCTGTATCCACACAGAAGAACTCCAGGCAATTGCACCTTTATAATGGATTGAAAGATTGTTATGCATTGCCACTTTATCAACAGCATCCATTTATACAATTAATTTCCCTATCATTGCAGTCGTTTGACTTGTTTGGAAGAAAATATACTTTCCTGGAGGATTTGCTTCCCAGGGTAGTTCAGGGCCAGTATATTTTGTTTTATACTTTTTATAGAAATAGTTCTGTTTTTGGTAATAAATCTTTCAAGATTGGGAAGGTAGATATTACTGTCAATTTGGATTTAAGGGAGATGTTGTATTAATAAGACTTAAAATCCATCTATAGTAGAACCTTTGGCTTCTGACCACAACCAAATCAGGTTTTAAAAAAATCACATTTCTTTCCCCATGGCTAATTTTCCCTTCCGTGTCTTTTTTTTTGTAAGTGCCAAATTTCCAAAATTAGGTTTGGGTAATCACCAAGTTAGGTTGCAACCAAAGTTATGGAACAAATTGTGGTCATGACCAAAAGTTCTACTGTACTTTCTATTATTAAATACTGTATACTTTTTGGAAATTACCAAATCTTTGACTTCCATGATGAAGAATGATTTCATCCTATAAGAGTGAGTCGTGACTCTTTACAAGTATATGTTTTTTCCGTCCTTAATTGTATTATACCCAAGAGGAAATACACTGTGAGTGCTTGCTTATAATTAGCTAGGCTTTCTTTTCATCTAAAATTAATATTCTGTTTAACACTTAAATTGTCATAAAATTATGGTTTGAAAGTAGTTTAAAATGAAACTGACTACAATTTAGTGTAACAGCCTATTTAACTGCAGGAAATGAGTAATGTTTGATCATCCGATGGTCTGTGCATTATATCAGATTCCTGGTTATAAATGATGAAGCAACGTGATATCATAATATAATGTTCAATAATACTTGGAGATTGGAAAGCAGGATTCACAGTGTTAAAATACCAAAGATGAAACCTATAAAAATAGGCTTTACTAAAATAGAAAATATTCTTGAATTTTGCTGACCCAGACTAGCATGTTTAAGTAGGAAGTTTTTAAAAAATGTTTTGTGTCTTATGTTACTTGTGAGCAAACTTATATTAATGGCAAGTTTGCCATTCTAATTTGAAAATAGTTTAAATTTAAACTCAATTGTTCCTTGTTGTCTGCTAACATTCATGCTAATATTAATACAGTGTTTCATTGTTTAAGCATCTCTCTAAATGTTTTTAATTTTAGAAGCTAAAATATTAAAGTTCAGTTGAACAATTAAATCAAGGTCAAGAATATAAATAATTGATATATAACTAAGTTTATATGAATTATAAAGTGCTCTTAGGATCATACCAACCCTTCTCTAGTGCCTATATTTGAAATCTAAAATTGTGACCAGAATTGTATTTACTTTAAGCTCTCCTGGCTTTGTTGAGGATATTGTTCTTAATTCATTTATCTTATACTGACATTTTTCCAGGCTGTTTTATAATTTTAAAAGATACATAAGTAGATACATTTGCTATTTTCAAAAAAATATGCCTCAAAGTTAGCAAGTAGCCATTTTCATGTACATAATGCAATTTTTTGAGCCGTTGTATAACATTATTAAGGGGCAAGTCTGGCAGATGAGCATTAAAATGTTTTTCTAATTTGTTCTTACTTTTTTAAAGCTCAAATGGAATCATTTTTGATAGCAGACATTTTACTACATGTTTTAAACTTCTTTAAAAAAATCAAAATTATTCCAGAAAGAAATTTAAACTTTCGTAAATAGTTTAATGTGGGGAAATAATTTGTGGAAAAACTATTTCCATAAACAATTATACACATATAATAATCGTGAGAACTATTTTTAAACCTTGCACTGTCCCTTCTGTATATTTGCTGACCACTTGAAAATGTTGCTTGTGTATCCTGATTACTTGAAAATCCATGCAACAATTTGGATTTCCTTTATATATAGTTAAGACCATAGTTTCATCCCCAAATGCTATATTTTTTTATTTGTACTGAAAAAGAATTCCTATCAGGATTTTCCAAAAAGAAAATTTAATCATTGAAAAAAATTCTGTATCTTTTATATTCCTTGGGGATCTGAAGTGGCCTTGCTTTACTCATGCTGTTTAAGTGTTAGGAAAGTTGAAATCAGTATTTCTTCAGGGCATCATACAGCTAACTGCTATAGTGAGCCATCTATATTTTTTCTGGGTTTCCAGTGATTTTTGAGTTTATACTCAATCATATCTTTACAATTTGAGTTTTATATAATTAACATACTGTGATCAGATACCTTAATTTTTGTTATATCAAGTTACATTCATAGTACATTTTGATAAAATAGTGTCAATTTTAGAAATTAACAATCCTCAAATGATATTATCACAAACCCTCCTTGTCTTTCGTAAACTTCTTAAAACCCAACTCTGCCGCCAGGCATGGGGGAACTGAGACATCTCCCCCGAGCCTATACAGTTTATGCATGGTATGCTTGTGTGTATGTTTTCTTTTTAATAAGGGGTTTTTAATGACTTTTAATTATTAGATTTATTATATATGGTGTTATTATTGTTATGAGCTGCCTCGAGTCTATGGAGAAGGGTGGCATACAAATCTAATAAATTGAATTGAATTAGTGATTTTTCAACTAATCTAATGTGATAATTAGATTACCACTAAAATTACCACTTTTCTAAATCAGCACTTCCCTCAATTTACTCTCAGCTGTCTCTTTCTCAGAACAGGTAAGTTTCCTTTATTGATGTCATATTTTCAATACTCCTCAGGGATATTTTTGGCAAATTTTTTATGTTTCACTTTCATGTTTTGCGTAGTCATGCAAATCAAGAAATGCCTCAATATTACATACTATAATTCTTTTAAAATTCTGCCACTGTTCTCTTTTTCAAAATCATTTTCCAACTCAAGAAAATGAAAAAAAACTGGCTGCAGCCAGCCTGTGATTCCTTATTTCTTCTAATAGTATTCATTGAAACTTATTTACCAATTACTTCTTATTGGCTTAATTATATTTTAAAGTTTAACCTAAAATTTAACATTACTTCTTATTGGCTTAATTATATTTTAAAATTAAACATAAAAATTAGAAGAAATAAGAAAAAAATCAGAATGTAGGAAACAAAATGAAAAGAAATATATAAAGAAATGGCACTTTTCTTCATGACAAATATAAACAATTTTAACAACTTACCACATTCTCTAACAGTGCAACAAAATATCTATTCTTCCTGTATCTCATCTGTTTTCTATGAACAAATCCTTAAAGACCCCATTGTCCTAGTTAATGAATAATGATTACTAGAGATAATGCCTCTATTTTAATCTTTATAAAATAAATCATATAATTTCTTTAGCAATCTTCAGTTAATTATATTAATCTACCATTTATTGCTTTCTGTTTGGAGGAAACTAATGGCCATAGAAATTAATAGATTTTTATGGTATATAATTTATTATAAAAAATAAAAGAGCTCTTTGTGGATTTAAAATTAAGGGATAAAAAATGGCATTCTTTTTTCCTGCAGAGGAATAGAGGTCTGTTTCCTGACCAACTGCTTTTACATTGTTACTTTTCTTCTCTCTCTCTTAGCCCAGCACCAAAAAAATAAAAAAGGAAAAATTAAAAAAAATCAAACGTTTTCCCAAAAAGCATGCATACAAAATATCTTCTGGGGAACTTAGGAGTTAGTCTTTCTATAAATCCAACCAACAGATTACAAAATAGAATAAAAATTTAGTGAAATTTCTTAAACTTGTTGATTAAAAATGATTGGGTGAGAGGGTGAATAAGAATCTTAGAAAAATAGGTCAGAAAGTAGGTGCACATAGTTGACAGTTTAAATCAGGGATCTCTAACCTTTCGGACCTCTTGGACTATTACATTCATAATTTTAAATTCTGTGGACGACTAATATGATCTGCCTAATGATTGGCTGGGTTGGCATGGCTAGGGGCCTTGTGACTGGAAGCAGACCCCAAGTCAGAATTTCTCCCTCCAGCCTCTGACTTGCACAAAAAGACCCCAAAAGGGTCTTTTGTAGAAACACAAATATTCATTACACATAATCCAGCCCAGGGCTGTAGTTTGAGAACCCCTGATTTAGTGCAATATAAAAATGCAAATAATTTTTCTGTGAACCACCAAACTTTTCTCACGGACCACCAGTTAGTGGCCGCTGGTTTAAATGACTATTTCTTAACCTCAGTAACTTTAAGATAGGTGGACTTCAACTCGGAGTCCTCCGAGAGGGGCAGCATACAAATCTAATAAATTATTATTAATTATTATTATAACTCTCAGAATTCCTCAACCAACATTATTAGTTGAAGTTCACCCATCTTAAAGTTGCTGAAGTTGACAAAAATATTGGTTTAGAGTCCCAAGATAAAGATTCCAAACTGTATTAATTGCAAGAAAGATTAGTGTGGATATTGAACTTATACTGCTTCATAAATTTGAATAAAACTCAAAAAGGGCTTACAAGATAAATAAGTCAATCAAGTATTTATGAGAATGCTAATGAGTTCTTGTCATGTAATAGATAAAAAGCTAATTCAAACTGTCCAGTTTCTTAAACTTTTTAAGAATGATAGGTTGAAATGTTTTCAGTTTACTTGAGCATTGGAAAAGCATACAATTCATTTACAGTTTTTATGAAGACTCTTTTAAAAAATCTGATTTGAAGTAGGGATGTAATTCTTTTTCCAAGGCAGAATTAGTTCTCTTGTGTTCACTTTTGGTGTAGAAGTCCAGAAAGTATTTACGGTAATCTAAAGGAAAATTCTTAGGCTGCTAAACTGCATGAAGGCTTAATGGGACTTTCTGTTCCCTTCCCTTCATTGTTACTTATACATTGACCATAACTTTATGCAGAATTAAACATGATTTGTTCAGTTAGGAATAGTGGTAATTGGAGCAGTCGTCTACAGGAGTCATAAAGTAAATCTAGACTCAAAGAGGAGGCAATCTAGTAAAGATATAGTTGCTGATCAATTGTGTCTGTGCATTAGGTATACACTTGGTCCATTTCACCATATATACTAGCTTGCCCATGAAAAAAGTAACTTTTTAGGTAGTACCATTATAAGATGGTACTAGTTAAAATAATTCACTTGTGTTTGTTTGGATTAAGTAATCACTGCAGAAATTGGCTTTTGCTATTTTTCTCCTTAAAAGACATAGCAATTTCTACCTTACTTTTAAATCAAAAGTACTTAACTACTTTAACTTCATCACATTATCATACAAAATACAGTGATCCCCCGCTCGTTGCGAGGGTTCCGTTCCAGGACCCCCCGCAACGAGCGGGTTTTCGCCAAGTAGCGCTGCGGAAGTAAAAACACCATCTGCGCATGTGCAGATGGTGTTTTTACTTCCGCAGCGCTAGCGAGGAGCCGAAGATTGGGGGCGGTGCGGGTGTTTTAAAACGTCGCCGCCGACATGGGGGGCTCGCTAGCACCCCCCTAACCCGGGTTGGGGGTTCGGGGGGGTGCTAGCGAGCCCCCCATGTCGGCGGCGACGTTTTAAAACACCCGCGCGGCTTTCCAATGAGTCCCGAAGACAAACGCGGAAGTTTGACGTTTGTCTTCGGGACTCATTGGAAAGCTCCGATCGTTTTAAAGCAGGCACGCCGTTCTCCGCTGACTCCTAAAGCGGGGAAGTTCGCCAGGAGTCAGCGGAGAACGGCGCAACTGTTTTAAAACGATCGGAGCTTTCCAATGAGTCCCGAAGACAAACGTCAAACTTCCGCGTCTTCGGGACTCATTGGAAAGCTCCGATCGTTTTAAAACAGTTGCGCCGTTCTCCGCTGACTCCTGGCGAACTTCCTGGGTGAAGGGCGGGGCGAGCGGGTGCTGGGGGGGGGCTTCGCCCTCCCGCCAGCAAGAGGGGGAAGACCCAGGGAAGCCGCCCAGCAGCTGATCTGCCGGGCGCCATCTACGCATGCGTGCCCATAGAAAAAAGGGCACGCATGCGCAGATGGTGTTTTGACTTCCGGGTTGAAAAATCGCGAATTACCCTGTTCGCAATGGTCGGGGACGCAATAACCGGGGGATCACTGTACTTCTGGATGCTTTATGAGGTTACTATTTTTCTTTTCCAGTGTTGAAGAAACTTCTAGATATTAGGCTCAATTGTCAAGATGAATTTTTCAGAAAAAAATAGAATTTGCCATAAACAAGTTCTATACAAACTTGACTGAAATATGTGCTCTTTAGATTATCTGATATATTCAATTGAGAAATCTATTGAAATACGAATTATTTTTCCCAGAAAACATTGGATAACATTGATTCATAGATTCAGCATACTCACAGTGAAATTAAACTTGTGTGTGACTAAAATCTGTCTGGTATGTGTCTCTTGGATATTAGGATCTTAAGTAGATTGGAGTAATCCAATATCCTTGTGCAAATAGAAGGGCCCCTTCCATTCAAGAAGGAATTTAAATCTAGCCCCACAGAAAGAAGAGATTGAAAATATTTTTTGTTGACTTCCTTTTGTTCTACATCCTTTCACACTATTTGCTTAGTAAACCAGGCAGTGCCAGAGTGTTCCAGGAGAAAACTGACCATCCTTTGAACAAGGTTCTAATGAAGTTCTGGATACAAACAACTATAGTTCAGTATTTCTGTCTATTACTGACAACAGAAAAGCCTCTTGAAAGCCAAAAATGTTAATATACTTTTTAGAGGTTAGATTATGATTGTTTTAGTATTGTTTTAGATGCCAAATTTTAATATTGTAACATAATTCACTCTGTACTTTTTAAGACTTTACAAATATGGAGATATTTTCTAAATGCTTATAATTCTTGTATGAATTAAATTGAAATATGTAAGAAACATCAACATGGGTCAATACTTAGTGATTTTCATGTTTTTGTACAAAAATATAAGCCTTTGGTAATAGCTGGTATTAGGGTGAATTTATTTTTATGTTGGCATAATTTAGAAATTAACATCATAATAAAAATCCATAAAATTAATTTTGAATTGCTTATATTTTTATGCTAGATTGTTTTTGTAAGGATGTATTTCTTCAAACATTAGCTTCACAACAAGGGCAACAACAATAAAAAATGGTGTATTTCTTTATCCTTTGTTATTACCATCTTGGGATAAAATCTCTTTACAGCTGTTACTACAAAATAATTGCTAATAAATTAATTTTTTAAAAAATAAACATATGATGATAATTAATAATGATTTTAGAGAATATTGTATATGGAATAGCTCTCAGAAAAAAAAACCTTTTATATAGGTGAATTTAAATGCATTCATAACTTCATTGGCTTCCACTGCTATATCAGTTTAAACTTCCAAACAGTCTTCAAGGGCAACTCCATTAAGAAAGAATTGCAATAGACTATTCACAAAATGACATGATTGTGTGCAATGCCTCTTGATCTGAAAAAGGACACAACAAAATGTTCAGTGGCATTGCTGATCAGTCTCCAACTTGATACCAGTTTGTGAACCAGTTTTATTTGGAGGAGCATGACTTCATCCATAAATAAGAAACTTATTTGGTTTCAAAATCTGTAAATCAACTCTTGTGAGGATGTTACCTAGTGACAATGGTTTTTATTTTGGGGGGGAGTGTCTAGTATTTATATGAACTGGAAAGTTCATTTACGGCATCAGGAGTTGGGATAGTTTGGATAATTTGTTAAAATTGATCTTGTCGCTATGAACCATTCAGAGCTATGGGCAACCATATACTGTAGGTGTCTTGAGTTGATCATTATTCCGATTCTCCGTACTGAAGGAGCGGGTCCAGCAGTCACATGGGTTGCTCCTGTCCAATCCGATGGGACTGAGCCTAGTATTAAAAAAGCTTGCTGGATCCGCCCCTTCCCAGAATTCGCTCAGTCCCCGCATCCAGCGGGTCTCGTGAACGCTCGTTCTCTCTCAAAAACACCTTCCCTTCGACTCTTTCTCTTCAACAAAGTAAGATTTTGTCACCTTTTAAGCTTCCCAGCATTGCAAACAACTCAGCCGTACCGGGCTTCGAGTTTGGGGGAGAAGTGGGCAGCGCAGCCATTTGCGGCTTTTTTCCCCTCCCGTGCTGCTGCTGCGGCCGGCTTGGAATTTACATATTTCCTCTCGGTCTGGAGGTTCTGCCGGGCAAGCCATTGTTATTATAAATTAAGGGCTATTTACCTCCTGCGGTGTGAGACTTGTTTGTCTCCCGGACTTAGTTCCCTCCGTTCATAAAAATTAAAAAACGGAGCGGTTTTTTTGGCGCGAAGGCCCTCGCGCCCAGTAACTTCGCACTTTCGGTTTGCCCTTCTTGGTCATCCATCAGTGCTGCCAGTCCGCCGCCTGACCCTGGAGTAGCTGTGAGTTTCCTCAGGTCCATTCTCCACGGACGTGGCCTCCAACCAGTGTGCCTTGGTTTACTTAAGTTAAGTTTAGTGAGGCCTGCCACGCTGCATTTAGGAACACGAACTCTTGGTACCGTCCGGATTGCCCCTAAGTCGCAGTAGCTCCTGGGCCTAGGAGCAGGGTCACTTCTCTTGGGAAAGCTCATTAAAATTCTTCTCCCCCCAAATTTATTTTGGCTCAAGCCTTGTCTTCTGTAATTTTATTCAGACTATGGCTTCTTTTCCCAAGAGAGGCACTACCAAAGGTCCCAGAGAGGTTAGGCCTACTGGAGATGATACTTCTAATATTCCCCAGGCCTCTTCCTCCTCTTCTTCAGGAGCCCATTCTTTGGCCAAGTCCACCAGGGCTGAGAAGAGAAGGGACCTAGCCCTACAAAAAATACATGATAAATCAGCCAGCGGACGCAGGCTGATTCGGCAGAAGAGTACTCCAATCCGTTATCTCTCACGATAGCAATCTAATCCCACCCTAGGGACCAATCTATTGGGTATGTCCCATGTGACTGCTGGACCCGCTCCTTCAGTACGGAGAATAGGCGTTGATTGCTTACCTGAACGCCTCTTCTCGTACGGTGAGCGGGTACAGCAGTCACTTCCCTCCCTTGTATGTGTCTTCTATGACTTCTATACCTATTTCTCTTCTAACAATGAGAGTTGAACACTAATGAGCCTTCACATCTGAGCCTAGTCTACGGATTCGCAAATTCTGGGGAAGGGGCGGATCCAGCAAGCTTTTTTAATACTAGGCTCAGTCCCATCGGATTGGACAGGAGCAACCCATGTGACTGCTGTACCCGCTCACCGTACGAGAAGAGGCGTTCAGGTAAGCAATCAACGCCTATTCCCCACCCTATAGGCTCAAGGCCTTGGGCCAGGAGCTTCATCATCTCACCCGTTTGATCTAGAGCAGAGATACCAACTAGGTGAGAATGCAATATTGTAGGGTAACTCTGCTCACATTGTCAGGAATTTCATTTCTTTTGTCCTAACCAGCTCAAGGTTAATTCAGCCTTCTATCCTTCTGAAATCAGTAAAATGAGGACCCAGATTGTTGGGGGCAATATGTTGACTCTGCAAACTGCTTAGAGAGTGTTGTAAAGCACTGTAAAGTGGTATATAAGTGTTATTTCTATTGCTATAGTGGACACCTTTCTCATGTCAACAAATGACCTCACTTGTAGTTTTATGTGGTTGTTGAATAGCTAAGAGATACAATATTCCAAACCTTGCAGCATCCCATATTGGCACTAGCCATTCAAAAAGGAAGGAAACCACAGTAAAATGGGGGAGAGAAGTAGAATGAGACAGTGCTGATCTTTCTATTCCATTTCTATTGTAATATTCAGGTTGCAATTTTCCAGTTCAGAATGGAAATACAGTGATCCCCCGCTCGTTGTGAGGGTTCCGTTCCAGGACCCCCCGCAACGAGCGGGTTTTCGCGAAGTAGCGCTGCGGAAGTAAAAACACCATCTGCGCATGTGCAGATGGTGTTTTTAACTTCCGCAGCGCTAGCGAGGAGCCGAAGATTGGGGGCGGCGCGGCTGTTTTAAAACGTCGCCGCCGACATGGGGGGCTCGCTAGCACCCCCCCGAACCCCCCAACCCGGGTTTGGGGGGGGTGCTAGCAAGCCCCCCATGTTGGCGGCGACGTTTTAAAACACCCGCGCGGCTTTCCAATGAGTCCCGAAGACAAACGTGGAAGTTTGACGTTTGTCTTCGGGACTCATTGGAAAGCTCCGATCGTTTTAAAACAGGCGCGCCGTTCTCCGCTGACTCCTGGCGAACTTCCCCGCTTTAGGAGTCAGCGGAGAACGGCGCGCCTGCTTTAAAACGATCGGAGCCGGCCGGCTCCGATCGTTTTAAAACAGGCGCGCCGTTCTCCGCTGACTCCTGGCGAACTTCCCCGCTTTAGGAGTCAGCGGAGAACGGCGCACCTGCTTTAAAACGATCGGAGCCGGCCGGCTCCGATCGTTTTAAAACAGGCGCGCCGTTCTCCGCTGACTCCTGGCGAACTTCCCCGCTTTAGGAGTCAGCGGAGAATGGCGCGCCTGCTTTAAAACGATCGGAGCCGGCCGGCTCCGATCGTTTTAAAACAGGCGCGCCGTTCTCCGCTGACTCCTGGCGAACTTCCCGGGCGAAGGGCGAAGGGCGGGCGAGCGGGTGCTGGGGGGGGCTTCGCCCTCCCGCCAGCAAGAGGGGGAAGACCCAGGGAAGCCGCCCAGCAGCTGATCTGCCCGGCGCCATCTACGCATGCGTGCCCATAGAAAAAAGGGCACGCATGCGCAGATGGTGTTTTGACTTCCGGGTTCAAAAATCGCAAATTACCCTGTTCGCAATGGTCGGGGACGCAATAACCGGGGGATCACTGTATGTTGAAGTTAGCGTTAAGCTCTTTCATTTATACTTACACTACATTTATGCCTTTCAATCAATCTCAACTCCTGGCAATTGCATTTTAAAAGTTCTTATTTTTTTGGCATGATTTTCAGAAGTAGTTTGTCACTGTCTTGTAAGGGCCAAGAGGCAAAAGCACGGCTAGTTTCATGTTTAAGGCAGGATTATATCCATGTCTCCTGGTTTCTAGTATAGTGACTTTAAGTACTATACCACCATAAATCAGAACTCATGAGATACTATTTTATTACAATTCCACAATCATATTTTAGTGATCTCTTAAAATATTAATGGTCCTATGAAGTTTGGGCTGAAAGTTTTCCAGCAATATTCCTTAAATCTTACAAGTAGTTCTTTTTTAAATCTACTTTTAAAGAACTACTCCAAAACATAAAATAACATTTTAAATAAATATAAAACTATCCCAAGGGTTCTTTTTCAAAAGGCAACTGGACTTTCTTGTTTTTTCGCTTCTCATCCAAGAAACTTCTTCAATTCTGGAACATAACTAAATATCTGGAGATTCTCAGTCATCCAGGTCATAGTTGTCCCAAAGGTGCTTTTTCACGAGGCAACTGGACTTCCTTATTTTTATTTGAAGATGTTTAGCTTCTCATCCAAAAAGCTTCTTCAGCTCTGTATAAGCATAAAGCTGGTTCCCACATATAATGTAAATGTAAGGACTACTAAAAGAAGTTATACTGTACTTCCCCAAAAGTGAAGCATAGCATATAATAATTTATTGAGCGTTTATGAATGTTTTAGTAAACATTCATAATGAGTCATAAAAGAAGATAGCTACCCTTCATTAAAATATTTGCAAACATGCAAAAATGCTGGGTGAGAATTAAGAAGCCACAGTGAAGTTCAGAATAACACATTTACTACTCATAGCAATTATGCATATATTAATATATATTGATATGGTATTTTTATGTTGATACATTTATGTAAAAATAAATATTAATTAGGTTTATATTGTGGGTTTCTCTTGTTATTAACAAAAACAATATTTAATGTATATTTTATTATTATAAGCAAAACAATATTTGAGTGGCTTGCTCTTTAGAATATGATAGTCTGTTCATTCACTCAGGCAGAGAGACTGTTCAGTTTCTTTTAGAAGGCATTTGATGGGAACACAGTAGAAGGAACTTGATGCTTAGTCTGAGACTTTGGACTCAAATTTCTGACAAACTGGCAAGCTCTCTTTCCATTATCTTTTTGCCAAAATGTATTCTTATTCCGGCAGACTTTGGGCGTATAAACATGATGACCATTTTATCAAAATGTTTCTAATTATTATATCTAAGAAATATATTTATATTTTAAAAGATACGTAGCAATTAGATGTGGAATTTAAAAATACTAAATATTTATATCCTGATTTTTTGTTTAGAAGAGAGTGACTTAAATTTTAAAACAGGATCAGCAATCACAAATTATCTATTGGTATAAAATATATACTATAATGCATCTTCCTATCAAGTTTTAAGATTTGCTTAATGATCTAATTAGTATTTAGAGACAGCCTGTATGCAATTAAATTTAGAAAAATGCCATTTCTGATTAGTCTTTGTGGTTATGAATAATTTCTATTCCCTCCTATCCTTCATCTCCTTCTTTATCTTTTGGCCATCTTTCTGTAATTTATTTTACCCTAAGTTAAGTTATGGTAACCTTTTCCTCAATGCCTTCCTCTTCCCATTGATGGCTCTTTTTAGGAAAGAAAATAATGGGCCTGACCAAGTCTGAAAGGTTAAGTACTGCAACAAAAAGGCTAAAATGATTTGCTGAAGGGTATGCAGGTAGTTATAAAACTGTTATTTTGCAGGCAATAAGGAAACTATAACCGAGGTGCTCCATAAAGCAAAGTGGGTTTACAGCTCCAGAGTGGAGAGCTGTTCCTTTGACCTTACCAACATCACACAACAACAGCAGAAAGTACAGGTAGTCATAGAAACATAGAAACATAGAAGTCTGACGGCAGAAAAAGACCTCATGGTCCATCTAGTCTGCCCTTATACTATTTTCTGTATTTTATCTTAGGATGGATATATGTTTATCCCAGGCATGTTTAAATTCAGTTACTGTGGATTTATCTACCACAACTGCAGGAAGTTTGTTCCAAGGATCTACTACTCTTTCAGTAAAATAATATTTTCTCATGTTGCTTTTGATCTTTCCCCCAACTAACTTCAGATTGTGTCCCCTTGTTCTTGTGTTCACTTTCCTATTAAAAACACTTCCCTCCTGGACCTTATTTAACCCTTTAATATATTTAAATGTTTCGATCATGTCCCCCCTTTTCCTTCTGTCCTCCAGACTATACAGATTGAGTTCATTAAGTCTTTCCTGATACGTTTTATGCTTAAGACCTTCCACCATTCTTGTAGCCCGTCTTTGGACCCGTTCAATTTTGTCAATATCTTTTTGTAGGTGAGGTCTCCAGAACTGAACACAGTATTCCAAATGTGGTCTCACCATCATTCTATATAGTCCTCAATTTATGATCACCATTGAGACCAGAATTTCCATTGCTAAGGAAGGCGGTTGTTAGCTGAATTGTGCCTTATTTTTAAGACCTTTCTGCCATGATGGTTAAGTGAATGACTGCAGTTGCTAAGTGAATCTTATTGGAGGCCATCCAGAAAGATCATAAATAGTAATAACATCATCTGGGGATGCTGCAACCATCATAAATACATGCTGGTTGCCAAGCATACACATGTTGTTTGTGCTACTGTGGATAGATTGCGAGTTGTTAAGTGTGAGGTCTGGTTGGAAACCACTCATTTTTTTCAGTGTCATTATAACTTTAAACAATTGCTAAACAAATACGGTAAGTTGGGGACTTTTTGTATCTATTTGTACTCTTGGTATGTCTAATGCCTTTCTTTTACCCCTTGCCATTCTACTGTATTTACTTCATTCTGCCTTATCTCAAGTCACTTCAGGGCTCACTGCCAGTCCTAATCTCCCCACCTGGTCACTCTGCTTTTCCTTTTACAGTTGCTCACTGACATCCTCAAGCTGCAGTGTTGCCTCTCCCACACTTTCTTCTTTTTTAAAAAAAGTCAACAAGCAAAAAGATCCAAAACAAAGGATGATTATCCAGATGTCTCATAGAACTTAGGAAGAGAGACTGAGGAAACTGGGCATGGATAGCCTAGAGAAAAGGAGGGCCAGAACGGACATGATAGCAGTCTACAAGTATACGAGGGGATGTCACAGAGAGGAGGGGATCACTTTATTCTTCAGGGCACCAGAGGGCCGGACGAGGAACAACGGCTGGAAGCTGACCAAGGAGAGATTCAACATGGAGATAAGGAGGAACTTCCTGACGGTCAGAGTGATCAACCAATGGAACAACCAAGATTGAACTGCCACTTGACTGGTGTACTATAGGGTTCCTGCTTGGGCAGGGGGTTGAACTCGATGGCCTTCATGGTCCCTTTCAACTCTAACAATAAATAAATAAATGAATGAATGACTTTATCCATAAATAAGAAACTTATTTGGTTTCAAAATCTGTAAATCAACTCTTGTGAGGATGTTATCTAGTGACAATGGTTTTTATTTAAATAAATAAATAAATAATAAACAAACAAACAAACAAATAAATAGGCTCTGCCTACCTGATCTGAAATGCTTGGACCCCAGTTTCGGATGCATACTTTACCAATAGTCCAACACTTCTTTTTTTCTTCCAGAAATTGAAATCTCTAACCCAAAGTCTTAAATTACAGCATGACAAAAATGGCAGCTGCTCTAGATGTGACCTGTAAAAAACGCCAAAAATTTTGGTAAAAGGATTGCACTGGCTATTGTAATATTTTTTTTTTCTTTGGGTATCTGATCAGATTCTTGTGGCATTTATAAACTGAGTATAGTATATCAATGGCTGGAGGCCAGCATTTGCTTTGAAGAATATCAGTCTGCCAGAGGGGGAAAAAAAAGCCAGAGACAAAAATCCATAACATCAATGCAAGGAGAAATGTTGCTAGATCCAATGTTGCTTATTCCATTTCCAAGCACGGGCTAAGTGAAGGCCTCTGTCATAGAAGGACTGTATTATAGGAGAGGATAACACTATACAGCAAACTAATTGTGTTCATAAATAATAGGGCATAATGTGCTTTGCTTAGTTTTGGCTCGACTGGCAAAGTAATCTTTGTGGCTTATTCAACAAAACATGTTTGAACAACGCATCGTACAACCTGTTGGGTAAGATATTGGAGAATGAACCTTTTTTTTTAAAAAAATCAAGATCTGTCACATCTTACAGAAAGTCCTCAATTAGCAAGGATAATGCAAAATTATTTTTCTTTGTCAATTGAATCACAGGCTTTACTTGTACGCCGCGCAGAGTCCCGTAAGGAGTCAAGGGCGGCTTATAAATTTAATAATTTAAATTTTCATTCCGGGATAGAAAGGCCGTCTCTTGAAACTTCCATTAGTTAGAAACCCACCCGTTTTTCAAAAATCAAAACCTCGACACGTAATAATAACCACAGATACTGCCAAGTGGGAACTCCTTCTGAAATACTCCCTCGAAAACAAAATAAAATAAAAAAGAGCGGATGACACGAAACGAAACGGGCCAGAGAGGCGGGGGCGCGAAGCGCTTATTGCAAATGATTATAGGCCACCCAGATGTAAATAAACGATTTTTGGTTGTTTTTTTAGGGGGGTTGGGGTTGGCCCGGGAAGCCCATTCCCGCTACCAGAAACGCTCTCGAGGCTGCGATAATATGCCACTTCCCCTGCCCCCCCTCAAACGGGGCGCGCTCCAACGACTCCTCGGGCCGCTCGCGCTCTTTCAAAAAGTGTGAGGCGGGTGTCAGTTGCAATTGCAAGCGCGAGCCAAGGGGCGGGGACACAAGTCCCAACCGCAAGGCTAGCGGCGGGAGGGTGGGGGCGCGTGGGAGTGGGGGGAGACTATTATTCCTGTTATTCTCGCGCTGCGGGGGAATGGTGAGTGTGCGCGTGTGGGTGTTTTGTTTGTGGGCGGGCGGGCGCGCGCGCTGATGCCGGGCTGCGAGAGCTGCTTTCTGGGGGTTACAGAGCCAGCGCTGCCGCCGCCGCACGCAAAAAAGTTCTCCGTGAGGAGGGGGGGAGTGAGTAGAACTACGTCACGCCTCGAGTCTCCCCCTCCCCAGTCCCCGCGTTCAGCTGCCAGGTGGCTGCGGGATCGGCCGGAGAAGAGCCCTGTTGCCCTCAGCCCTGAGGATCTCATGCAGGGGGGCGAGGAAGAGCCCGAAAGCACCAGGTGAGGCTTCCGCACGGGAAAGGTCGCTGGGGAAGACCTGGAAAGGAGGGAGGGGGGGGGGGTCCGTTGGAGCCTGGGGCGGGGACTCCGCTCCCGCCTGTCAAAAGGAGACTCTCGCCCTAGGGCAGGGCATGGGAGTTCCTGGCGACCGTTGGAAAACCCCGAATCTGTGTCCCTAACAGAATCCCCTCCGCAATCATACGCCGAACTTGGAAAGTTTTGAAAATTCCCCCGGAGCTCGGACCAGGGTGCCTTTTTTTTTTTTTGCGGGGTGGGGGGTGGGGAGAGAAGGATGAGGGTCGACGGTGGTCCCTTCTCTCACTTTGGTTGTGCTGCAGGGACACTCCGTTATGCTGCTTCCTACTCAAGACAGGCTGGCTTCTCGGAGGGACGCTCACATGCTCCTGAGTTCAATCCTTACAATAGCAATATCATTTAGACATATATACCGCTTCACAGTGCTTTACAGCCCGCTCTAAGTGGCTTACAGAGAGTAAGCCTATTGCCCCCAACAACCTGGGTCCTCATTTTACCCACCTTGGAAGGACGGAAGGCTACTTCCATCCTTCCAAAATGGGCACTACTGAGATTCGATCTGCCACACTCCTGGTCAGCTGAAGTAGCTTGCAGTACTGCACTCTAACCACTGCACCACCGAGGCTCTATACCGGCCTCGAAATGGATCATCCCCTCTGTTTTCTAGTTGCAGAAGCACCCCTTACATACTGCAGTTTTAAAAAAAACCCACCTTGGTTTTTTTCAACCCTTGGTGAAGCAGCAAATGCTAGGAGACTTTATCTTTGGAAAACGATTAAAACCAAAAAAAGTATTTACATGCAAGTGATAAAAGTTACTGCTGCCTATGGAGGCCCTGTGAGAAAATTCCAAGGCGCTTGGATACTCCTACCTGCTTATCTTGTTTATTCTTGCAGCCTTTCTTTGAAAAGAACCAAAAAAGTACAAGGAGGTGGGGGGGAGGTTATTTATTTACTTATTTGTTTTGTGATATTTATATGCTGCCCAACTCTAGCAGGACTTTTGCCGGCTCACAACAATCACAACAACTTAAAGCAATATAAAATGTAACAATAAAAACAGCAAATAGCATAAAATTACCAGCTTGCTTAAGAAATCTTACCCCTTTTTTCTTTTGTACAGCCCAGTACAACACATTTATCTGGGAGACTGGAGCTAAATATACATGGCATTGGTCTGTTCCTATTTAGATCCATGTTCTACAGATGCTCAAAGTCCTTAATGTTCCTCAGGGGTTGATGAACTACAACTACCAGCATCCTTCACCGCTGACAGTATTGGGAGTTTAGCAGCTTCCAGAGAACCACAGATCCCTCTTTCAACAAGATACCTCATGACCACAATTGTTTCATGTATCTTTTAAATCAGAATGGTACTAGCTGTCTTGATAACACTAACATGCTGAAAGTAGCAGTAGAACAGAATTTATATGAATACAGTTGTACATTCGGTGGCCAACCTCAAAAACTCTTGGAATTGTACTCGCTCTAGCATCTACCCAGTTACTTAGCTATAACAAGGATAGACATGTAGCCCCACAATTGCAGACCCAGGAGGCCCCTTAAATTGTACGATTGCAAACTGTCAGCTTGAAAACTACCAGCTTGGTGCAATGCTAAAATGATCTCCCATGCTTTTAAGATAAAAATAGGCTTAATAAGAATAGAACTAACACCATTCCCAAACAGCAATCAAACTAATACTTTCCAAGAAGTCTGCAGTTATTAACCCCAAAGAATCAAAATTTTATTTATTTATTTATTTATTTATTTATTTATTTATTCATTCATTCATTCATTCATTCATTCATTCATTCATTCAGTCCAAAACCCAATTCCACAGAGACTGTTAATATTGCAAAACAGTCTTCACTTCTTTGCTGTTGAATTGAGGGAAGCCTTGCTGCAGTGCAAACTGAAACCTCTGCCCCAAAATCTGATCTTTATTTTGGTATTGATCTCTGCAATCCAGGAGAACTCCAATTAAAAGTACACAGGCTTAATTCAGCTTTAAAAAGAGTAAATTGCAACTCAGAAAATCCTGTTTGTACCAATGTGTATGATGCAGCTTCATTCATCTTGTATAACAATTGCACCCTCTGTAGCTATCAGCCTACTTCAGACATTAAATGTGGACTCCAACCCACAAATCTTGGTCACACCTGATCCATAATATTTCCAAAGAACTGAAAGTAGCTTTCAGAACTTTTTAATGCAAAGATATTTGCATTTCAAAATGAATAAAAATTCAAAGTTTTTGCACCAATCTATAGGAAACCAAGTTTGTGATTGTTCTGTAAAGTACTTAGTATAATAAAAGAATGAAGTGTCATTGGTTAATGTGACAACTTGTGCACCACAATCCAATAATCAATTGTAACAGATCTCAACTGTACTTTGTATTTTACCAAAACATACAACACAACATATTTTATATTAGTAGACAAACTCCACATCATTGTAGCAATGCAAGGCATGCAGTAGACTTGGAAACAATATAAAATAAAATATCCCAAACAAATTTATTTATCATTTTATTCATTCATTCATTCATTCATTCATTCATTCATTCATTCATTCATTCAATTTCTAGTCCACCCTTCTCATGAGACTCAGGGTGGCTTACATCATAATAATACACAATAATAATGGAAATTGAAATTTATTAAGATATGACCTGTACCCTATAAAACTTTAAAACAAATAAATTAGTCCATCAATCCATTCATCCCATACGAATCCTAATCACACTTCCATTGTGATATTGTTTTATCAGAATACTTATTTTTAAGCAGCTTTACAAATATTTTAAAAACCAAAACCCTTTCCATGTCTAAAACCAAATAATATGAAACTTATGAAATAGAAGCACAGTAATAAACTTTTTGAGATACCTTCTGTTGTGGCCCGCTCGCGCCCTGTTCAATTAGTCATGGACCTAGGGGATGCAGGGACAGTGGAGGCGTGGTAGAGGCGTCCTGTGTTCCTGGCACCCAAGACTGACAACAAAGAAGACGTGGTGTCAGAGTTTGAAGAGCAACCAGGGCCTTCTGCACCTCCTGAGATGAGTAACTCAAGAGAAGAGGAGGAGCCTCTTCTGGATGCTAGGATTCACAGGGCCTCTAGGAGTCATGAGTGGTTACTCAGGAGGATGTTTACCTGTGAGTAGTACTGCTGACTACTGGGCCACGTCCTCAGGATATTTAAGAGTGAATCATGCCATGTTTCGGTTCAGAGAACAATGTAGTTCATTCTAGCATCTAGTTTATAGCTCTTGTTTTTCAACTTGTGATTTAAAGAAGCACATTCTTGGCTTTCTGAGGAGCTCCAGGCTTCCAGCCAACTTCTGAATGTCTCAGCTTCTGAATCTTGTTTCAACTTGGTAATTATTGTTGTGTTTATCTCTTTCTGGGATGCTAGCCAGATGATAAGACTTTCCTTTCCTTTTCAAAAAGACTTTAACTGCAAATACTTCTTGTACATAGTAAAATCCTTTATTACTTAATCCGATGGTGTGTATCTGATTTCTGGGGACTTGGTGCTGGGACAGAACACCTTTTCTTTCAAGATAGTATGTCAGCATAAGTTTTCACTTGGGAACTGATTGAAGATGGACCTCGGTATTTCAAGTGAAACAGTTTATCATCATAATGACTAAGTGTTAATAGATGTGGCAAACATACATTTTCAGTGATATTATGTTGATGAGTACCCTCTAATCTGATAAATATATCTGTGATGCATCATAGTTTAAGGTTTTCAAAATGAAATAAAAAAGGAATGCATTAATCTGTGCAAAAAGTTGCTTTTGTTAATACATTACTACACTGTATACCTAAAGTTGAGTCTAAATCAGGCATGATCACCAGTGACCACAGATGGCTTTTTTCACTCCACATAATCTCCTAAATTTTCTGAAATTTGGTGAGAAAACATTGAAATAAGGTAATGCAATTTTCTATTTTTAATGAATAAGTAGATATATTAAACCTCCAACAGAATAGTGTGTCTATTCTGCTAAATTCCGGCAACCAAAACTGGAAAAAAGGACTGAAATTCTGGCCTGTATTCAGAAAAGTCATCACCATCCTGCTGCAATTTTTCATGACCGTGTGTGTATGTTTTGTTTTGTTCTTTAAGTAGCCTTTAGCTACAAAAGGCTTTGTACCCCTTCTTGATTATCTAGTTTTTTAATGGGATTGAGATGTCCCAGTAGATTTATTGGATTTATATGCCGCCCCTCTCCGCAAACTCGGGGCGGCTGCCCAGTAGCTGCAGTCACCATGGTTGGAGTTGAAATACTGTAGTTGATTAGTATCTAAAATATCTCAGTAGGTGGTAGCACTTCGGTAAGTTTATATGAGGTAAAGAACTACATAAGTCAAACTTGGTTAATATTGGGATAGAACCTGAACATTTCAGAGCAATAAGACTAGAAAGTTAAAAAAACATGGAAAAAGATGCTCATTTCGCACTGGTGTTAAGGAAACTACATGACTGTGTCCACATGCTCACAAGGAGAATTTGATGATTGGGCATTACTATATTTTCCACTATAACATATTTTCTACTTTTTACTTTACAGTTTGCTAATACTGTACTGTACTAACATAGGTACTGAGAGACTTAGGTCCTTTCCTATGGTGGTGCAGTGGTTAGAGTGCAGTATTGCATGCTGACTCTGCCCATAGTCTGGAATTTGATCCTGACTGGTTGAAGATTCACATAGACTTCTATCCTTCTGAGGTTGAAAAATGAGGGAACAAGATTGTTAAGCAATATGCTGACACTGAAATCACTCAGAAAGTGCTATAAAGCACTATGAGCCTGTATACATAATGTATGTGCTATTGCTGTTCTATTATTTAAGCCATATTTCTTCTTCCTAGCAAAAAATAAAAACAAACAAAAAATATAACCCATCAACATTTAAAGGGATTATCTGTGAATTATAATTGAGTGCTGACAAAATTGAAGTGATATAATAGTGAATCTAAGACATTGAGAATTATGACATTAGTTGGTTTATTTTTAAATACACCCCCCCTCCGATTGTAATAATAGGAATTCTATTTTTGAGTGCAGTTTCCATGTACTGCTGAATAATGCATATTCTAATTAAGTGGTACTGTAATTCATATCAGTGGAAGTATCTATAGAGTACAGTAGCCAAACTGGTTTTGTAACATTTTCTTCCCATATTCACCTTATGTCTGAGGACAACATTTGCAGATAGACGTTTGTTGACAATCAGACATCACTTTTCTTTAAGCTTAATTTTCAGCACACAAGTTAGTAAAAACAGCAATCTTTTTTTAAAAAATCCTTATACTTTCTTATGTATACTTTTGCCATATTTTTTAAAAAAAGAAACCTAAAGTAGCCTTTAATTTTTCCCAGATTGCAGAACCCTGTAGTATATAATGTTCCTGCAAGTTCAGATAGTATAACACATACGGTAATCTTTAACATCATTCAGTTTCTTCTGCAATGATAACACTTTGCATTAGTGTGGGGCGTAACACATTATTAAAACAGTTTCAATCAAACAACAACTGCATTTGAAAAATGGTAACCAGGCATTGGAGGCGATCCAATCTACATTGCACTCTAGATCGCTTTTATACAGCCTCAATTTAGAAGATGATAGTCTAAAAGTCATATATGAAATTAGTCGTGCCAGTCTGCCTGCTTGTCTTGTCTCTGTATATACATACACATATGAATCCCAGGCTTTGAAGTGTTTTCTGATCAATGGTTACTTGGGTATTTTTTTTCTCCTATCCAAATGAGGTTAATGGAAGTTGACTCGATGACTTTGGTCAGTCAGTGTCCCTCAGCCCAACTTATCTCACAAGGCTGTTGTAGAGAAAAAATGGGGGAAAGAATACTGTGCGCAGCAACTTAAAGATGGAATAAACTCTACTGTAAATCTAACAAAAATTAAATATAAATGTATAGACAGTAGTGTGCATGTTGCATCTGACTAACAGAATTCACACTTGCTTCCTTTGGTATGAAGTTTCTCTGTGTTTCCAGTAATAAAGTCTATATTGAAAAATCAAGAATTATTTTCTCTAAAGCAAGAAATAGTAAATTTCTGTCACGTGGCAGTGTTAATATTGATTAGTAGTAAAAGTTCAACCATATAATAAATCTGTATTTATGAGATGTTATTGTGGCAAAACCTAGAGGCTTGGATGCTGGTCAATTCTTTGCTAATTTCCCCATCTTCTGCACAAGTAACAATGATGCTGATAGTAGACTGAAGTATGCCACTGGAATGTGCAAGATTCAACCTGATGCCTTTTCTGCAAAATGCCTTTTGAATGGCAACAGTAGGTCAGGAATTGATCATCTGGAAGCAATTGATAATGGGATTTACAGCCAGCAAGGCTTCATGATGGTATAGTGAAACTTCAGGTCCCCAATGAGCGCGTTCCTTAATACAATATTATATTGGCAATGAAGAAGTAAATGTCCTTTGAGTTAAGTTGAGCTTCATTCCTGGCGACTACACAGTCCATTTTGTTTTCTTGGCCAGGATATAGAAGTGGTTTGCCATTGCCTTATTCTGACATGTTTTTCTCAGCTTCCCAGCCTTCGGATTTCCAAAGGGTTTCCAATCCAAATTCTAATGAGGTCTGACCTGATTAGTTTTGCAAGATAAGTGAAAGTTAGCTGAGTTTCACCAACTGCTATGAATATAAGATTAGAATTCTGGATGAGAAATGAATAGATTGCTTCACAGTTTTTGTATTTAAATCAAAATAATATTATTATTTTTTAAATCCTGTTTTGATTTCTTTTGAAATTGCTTACATATTAATTCTGAAAACAGTAATTGATTGGTTTTTCTACAATTACTTCTTTTAATAACAGAAAAGGGAAATCTTTTCTGCCTGTTGGTTGTGATAGTAATTATGTTAACGATAGATGAAACAAAAATATTTAAGTACATTCCAATCTTTAGTTGAGGATTATGATTTAACTAATCCTCCCACATAAATGAATGTACAGTCATATGAAAATGTATCTTATTGATAATTTTTTACTTTTTCAATGTTTCAACATAGAGATACTGTAATTGATCTCTATTTCAACAATATTGATAAAGAGAAAATAATTTAAGGAGTATTATACATTGTTTATATTTTGTAGCCTTTTCTGTAATTTAAATAGAAAATTCACATATGGAAAAAATAAGTAAATTCCTACATTTATTCCTATTGGATGCACATTATTATAACATCATTCGAGAGTATCTAGGATGAACCTGTTCTATTGAAATCTCAGACATTTAGTTTGATTTTATCTTTGCTGCTAATATGGGCAGTCTTCCCAAACCTAGATTGAAATTGCTTTCTGAAAGGTTATAGATGCCTGTCTCGTGGGGGGGGGGGGGGGGGGTTGGGTTGGTTCAGTTTACATCAATTTTCCCTTTATATATTTTTTAATGCAAATATACATTGATCTATCCACATATGTTTAAAAATACTTTACCTTTTAGCATGATTATAGCTGTTTCTACATTATGTTTATTGGTTTTTCATAATACTGTAACTTAATGCAATATTTTCCTTTTTTCTTCATTGACATATTTTACTGCTAGAATACACAGATGGCCCTTTTCTGTTTATAAACCTATGGATAATGGGGTTGCATTGAAGTCTAGATATATCATTTTTGGACAACGTTCTCAAACGTATGCCCTTAAAGAACCCCCAGAAGCTACAGCTGGCAAAATAACATAAGCAGTATTCGGGGCCTCTGTGTGTTCATTTCTCACTTTGGCTGTATGAACTGTATTGATTGCTATTTGGTTTCTGAGTGCAATTCAAGCGCTGGTTGTTACTCCTAAATCCCTGAATAAAATAGGGCTAGGGATCTGAGAGATTGCTTCTCTTTGACTACTTATGCCTGCCCAATATGAGCCAGTAGAATATGTGTGTTCTGGGTTCCCTTCATTAAACATTGCAATCTTGTGGGGCTGAGGAAATGTACCTTCTTTGTTGTAGCCACCACTTCTGGAAGAGCATCCCCTCTACAATAAGAATGGCACCCTCTCTCCTGGGATTCCAGAAAGCTTTGAAAACCTGGTTTTGTCCCAGGTTTGGGGATATTGTTTATTATTTGTTCAGTGGCCTCTGTTTTGTGTTGCTGTTTAGACTTCTTTAGTCAGCGCTACCTCTAGGATTCAGTGTTTTTAAGCTGTTTTTAAAAAGGTTTTCCCTAGTTTTATACACTGTCCAGAATTCCCAGAATTGGAATTGGATGAACAATAAATTTAAACAAACAAATACAAACAAATACAGTCTTATCAGGCACTTTATAAACAAAGTGAGAGGGTTGTGAACACAGTGGTTCTCAGTGGAGCCTTTGAGGCCCATGTTACATATTCCGGGTTTTGTTTTAATAAGCCACAACAAAAATGCTGAAAGTGCTCTATACAATATGGTCCAGGAATGAAATGAATTAAAATAAATTGCAAATCCTTGTCTTCTGATTGAGAATCCATTGTGAATGCAGAAAATCCTCCTGCATCGCTAGGCAACACTGAAGAAAACCATCCTTGGCAGGTTGCCTTTTGAAATAGCTCAACATGTAGAAACCCATAGCAGGTTGAGGTCAGCCTCTTTCCACTAGTAATCAGAGTGCGATTCAACAGGTTCTGACCTGTTCTGGAGAACCGGTAGCGGACCTTTGAGTAGTCCGAGAACTGCTAAATACCACCTCTGACTGGCCCTGGCCCCATCTATTCTCTGCCTGCTGAATCCCAACTGTTTGGGAGGAAATGGGGATTTTCCAGTAAAGTTCCCCTGGAGTGGGGAAGGAAGAAGGTATCCTTCTTCTTTAATGCCCACCAAACCACGCCTACCAAGCTACACCCACAGAACCAGTAGAATATTTTTTTGAATCCTACCACTGCTAGTAATGCTTTTTTGAATCATCTCTTTCTTGCTTTTTCTATGTGCAGAAAAGAGTCTTTTTATTTTGTTTTGCTGAACTGAAAAGCTTATCAAAATTGCCTTTTCCTCTTATAATTGTCATCAAGTCCAGCAATAGTGGGTTTATTTCAGCTTGTGCAACACAGCTCGTGGGACTATGATTTTCAAGAGGGCAGATGCTTCAATAGAAAATGACTTTCTTGGGTATCTCATTATTATTCTTTCCACGGTAACTAATAATTTGCATTGTACATTGCATAGTTTGAAAAATGGGAGATTGATCAATCCTGCATTATATCAAATACTTCGTGGACCTGTGCTTTCACCTATAGCAACATTAAGATGTGTGGATATTGTTCCAGAATTCCCCAGCCAGTATGCTAAAAAAAATCTAGTCTAGACTTATGTAATCCTTTTAGAAAGATGGATATCTTAGAAAAATTCTTACAATATTGTTAAAAGAGTTAGAAACAAAGCACGGTATTGCTGACTTAACCTACACAATTTTAAATGTGAATAGTATATATTATTATAAAGTTAAATGTTAGTAGTGTATAATACTATGCAGTTAAAGGTTAATAGTGTATAAATTATGAAGTTAAGTTCTCAATGCTGCTTTTGAATCTAGCTCTTTCTACTTTGCACAGCTTTGGGGCATAATATGGTAACACCAACTGTCCTGGCACGCATTCAGAAATACAAACAAAGGCAATTTGTGCTGGATTTGAGGAGTCTAATTGATAGAAAAGTGCTATTTTTTCCGTGCCTTCGTTTATTATATCAGCAAGATTCTTTTTCTCTCTTCACTTTTAACATTGATTACACTCCAACTTTTTAAGCTTTTGTATTTTGTTTTTTCATTTCCTCTTGAACACCATATGCCCCATTGTCTGTGCAGTGCTGATGAAACACACATTTCTCAAAGTTCTTTCTCTTTGCCACCCTGGAAAGCCACTTGCTTTTCTCTGCTTTCCTTCAAAGAAAAAGAAGGATGAAAATCATATTTCAGCAAGTTCATCTTACACCAGTGGATAGTTTAATTTCCCATTGGAGATTCTGCCTGCCAACTCCCATTTTTCATAGTTCTTTTGTAGCATTTATGTTACCCAACTAAGGAAAAAACCCCAGCAGATACAGTTCTGCTGGCTTGGTATCCTCACAGGATTTGCTGACATGCAACACCCTTGCAGGGCTTGCTAAAATGCTTTTTGTAACACTAATCTGGCAGAAAATCAGAAGGCTTTTGAAGCTTCTCTGTTAATAGTTAACAATTTCTCCTATAGAAAAAAGCCAATTTCTCCTACAATTGCTGCATAGCAGCTAATTGAGAAAAACAGTTTGCAAAACATCAGTCTGATATTTACAACCAAATGTGAACAGAAATATGGATTGTATATGGCACGGGTCCCCAAACTTTTTACACAGGGGGCCGGTTCACTGTCCCTCAGACTGTTGGAGGGCCGGACTATTAAAAAAAACTATGAACAATTCCCTGTGCACACTGCACATACCTTATTTTAAAGTAAAAACAAAATGCGAACATACTATTTAGAGGGGAGAAGAAGTCTGAAATTCATATATGTTAATGTTTTGTTTTTAATTTTCTTTTGTTAACATCTGATTGGCTATAAAAGGTTTTCTTGGCTTATAGGAAAATGTATAAAGAAAGAAGGAAGCACTTTGGTATAATGGATAATAAGTTAGAAATATAATTGGTGTTGTACTTTTTGAAGGAACATTAAGGAGGGAACTTAATTAAAAGAAAATGAATGTAACTGGATGACAAAATTAGAAAAAAAACTTTTTTGATTATTGATATTAGTTACTAATACCGCATTTTTTCATTGAAACTTAGATGGTAGACTGTGTTGTTTAAATGTATGTTAAGAGAAAATTTTAAAAAAATTACCCCCCCCCCCCAAAAAACAGTCCTTCCTTCCTCTGTCCCTTCATTCATTTCATTCTTCCTTCCTTCCTTCCCTCCCTCATTCATTCCTCTCCAGTTCTATTTCCCTCACCTTCTTTCCCTTTTCTTTCTTTCTCTCTCTCTTTTCCCTCTCTCTCACAAAACTTCTATGCCCGGCCATGAACTTGAGGGAGTGCGTCTCTCTCTCTGCTGAAAAAATGAGACTCCCCACAAGTCAACTTATGGAAAAGGTGGAGAGAGGGCAAGGTGACAACTCTGGTGTAGGCACAAGTCTACTTCTGCTTCTGCGCACATGTAGCAAGGCCTCTTGTTTCCTGGGGGGGTGGGGTTGCTTCCTGTTTCTTCCCGGTGGCGGGAAAAATATCGGTAGGAGTGGGCAGGGCATGGTCCCCAGACACAGCCGGAGAAGCTGGGCAGGGTTCAGAGCCCACGGGGGTTTCTCCCGGCCAACAGCAGATCAGCTGTTGGGCGGGAGAAATGGCGCCAGCTCTAGGAGTTTGGTTTTTGCCTGCACAGCCATGCGACCACACAGGCTAGAGGGAACAGTGGCCAGGAGCACAGGATATGGACGCATCCTGTGCTCCTGTCATCACCCGTGGACCGGATAAATGGCCTCAGCGGGCCGCATGTGGCCCCCGGGCCGTAGTTTGGGGACCGCTGGTATATGGGATGCTAGAAATGTACTTGCCTCTCTTTTTGTGAAGAGGACAGGGTTCTTAATTCTGTAACCTCTGAAAACAATATACAGTATTCCGTACATTGTTGACCATTTGAAACCATAAAAGTGAGCATTCATTGGTTCACCAATTATTTGTGATCATCTGTTGGGTAGTTTGAACATCAGACTAGTGGCTAAAGGAAACTGACCACTTCTCCTTTTTGTATTTTTTTTTCTTTGTTGTTGTTATTTTTATTGTTATGAAATTTCCTAGGAAATATTGAAAAGGAAAAATATTTTTCCCTGAATGAGAAAAAACATGTTTTAAAGATAAAGCAGTTTCTTACAACTTTAGCTCCAGGGTGATGGGATTAAGACCCTCATCCTTAGGACAAGATAGGATTAATCCTCTACCCATCTCATCACATGATACCTGGCAAGGCTGAAGCAAACCCAGATTCAGAACAGTCTACAGCACTGATGACGAACCTTTTTTGATTGGTGTGCCAAAAGGGTCTGTGTGTGTGTGCTACCATGTATGCACATATCAACTCCTCTTTTCTCCCCCCCCCCCACGCATGCATACCCCTCCCCCCCGCTGCTCCCCCCCGCACATGTACACAGGCCTTTATGAAGCCTGGTAGGTGGTGGTGGATTCATACCGGTGTGGTCCAAAGAACCGTATGGATATTTAGTTATTTTTTTCCTTGCCCCTCTCAACTTAATGCTGACCTTTAAACTTTGTCCGAAGCACAGCTGAGGGCTTCTTCCACACAGACAAGCGGGGGGGGGGGATCGCTCTACTCCCTTCCAACACTGCTTTTAGGTAAAAAAAATGCCCAAGTGGGCAAAGTGGAAGTGCATTTTTCTGAACTTCCTGTTTGTCCATTGGGGGATTTTTTTTGCCTCTGAAGCTTCAGGGAAGAGTCCGGAGGAGGAAACAGCCTTTCCAAAGGCCTAAAATCAGCTGGACAGCGCTTGCATGCACGCCGGAGCGGAAACATAGCAAAGTCTCATGTGCCCTCCCACATGGCTCTCATACCATAGGTTCAAAGGTCAACAGAGTTGCCTCTGCATGGCCCCATGGAAATCTGACAACCAATCAGAGTGCATTTCTTGCACAGGAGCAGGAGGCTCCAGGGTGAGCCCAAGAGAGGGCATAAAATCAAGGGACTTTCAGTATCTTGCCCTTATTCTCTTCTTCTTCCAACATCATTGAGGCATGTGATCCACCTTTTCCCCAGGACTTCAGACCTGCTTTTCACCATTAAACCATCTTTCCAAGCAGTCACCATGCTTCCAGTGTTTTCCCCCCCGCTTAGAAGGATATTCCTTACAACAGCTTTCTGTATGTTTCTGTTTTGTTTTGTTTTATTTGTTTGTTTTACTATTTTGTATTTTATTTTCTATGATAAAACAATACATTTTAAAAAAGCTAAAAAAATCTCTATACATTGCAGCCCACAAGCATATATTTATTAGCCTGAAAGCAGCATAGATTCGCAGCAGTGAGGATGATATGCAGGTGCATGTTGGATTTGATAATGCTTTTCGATGTTAGAAATGGAAAGATCACTTTGTATGGCAGAGCTCAGAGACTTCATGACTGCTGTCTGGAACAAAAATCCTTTTGCACTATTGGAATTGTTAAGTATAAAGCCAGAATATATGAGAATTAATATATTGTTTTGGGGGGATAGTATCAGGGGTGGTTTCCAACCTACTTTGCTGTTAGTTCGCTCCCTCCTATGCTGTGTGGGTGCAGGCATGCGCAGTAACAAAAAATCCGAAAAACCCAAAGCCCCCCAAAAGATGGCGACTGCATACACAGTCCTGGAGCTTGACTTCTGTTCATGGGGTGGGGGGAGAGAATTGCAGGAAGCTGCTCTGTCTTTAAAACATGTTTCGTCCAGGGAAACATATTTTTCCTTTTCAATATATCCTAGGATATTTCTTTTTCTTTTTCTTTTTTCTTTTTAGGAAAGGGGTGAGTGCTATCTTCCTTCATAGTCTCTCCTTTTTTAAAAAATTACAAGTGCATGAAAGGCTACTGGCAAAAAAGCAAATAAGAATCAAACATGGATTGTTTTTGTGGCACCTAATTGAATTTATGTTGCTTTATTATCCAGTTCCATTTGTGTTTAAGAATAAATCCTATTGAAGTCCACTCATATATGCAACTGTATTCAAAAACGTGATCAGATGCTGGTTTTCTTTTCATATTTGCCTGCATCTTGCACTTTTTATTTGATGTTTATCCTAACATTTTGGCTCAAGTAGCCATAACAACAAAGCCAGATGCTTGTGAATCTGTTAGGAACCAGAATTGCCTTTATTAACAGTGCCGGGAACATAAGCCTGTTTATGTACCTCTTTTACAGATTAAGCAGTACACTGTAACCTCTTCCTTCACTGATTAGATTAGTTACATCCAGAAAAGTACCTGCATGTGCAAATTGCTTGCAAAGTTGGTTTCTGATTAGCTAATTCAGTCAGAAAAATAGGAAAACTGCCTTCTGATATTTGTACCTCAGAGACAGATTGCAGTCTGAATTACTTAAGTCAAATACCTGCTAAAACAGTACTTGCCCTCTAGACCTGCATTTCCCCTGAGATTCACGTGGCCCCATTTTGACCTTAGTTAAACAAGTGCTCAAGACCTGGTGTTTCCCCCCCTTGTCTTTGGGTTAGAATGTGTGATATACCTTATTTATTTATTTATTTATTTTATTTTATTAATTAAATTTGTATGTCAACCACTCCCGAAGGACTCAGGGCTATACTGTACTTTCATGTGTATACAGTATATGTATCTGTGTGTTTCAAAAATTGGCATTGTTTTTCAGAATCTTTCCCCCGACTTGTTATCTTTGTGCTTTCATGCTTTGTGCTTTATTTTGTAAGCTAGGAATAATGATTGATTGGGGCAGCCTATACATTTCATGAATAAGTAAACTATTAATAGAGATGAATACTGAAATTGAGGAAATATTGTATTGTTGAATAACATAGCAAGTAGGAATCAACCCAGCTTAATACAGTATTCGTAAGTTGCCTAGGTTTATGTCGCATAAGTCTGGGTGGCTATATAATTTTTTATACATAAATAATTAGAGCTCTTGCAAGTATTCACAATATTAAAAATCATATATTGAGAACAATTATTTATATTGGTTATAAAGCAGAGGATTTGTTGTACTTGTAAAACATAATCCCACATTAAGTTAAGCAGTTTGAAATCAGTCATATTTCAAACTGTTGTGTCTCATGAAATTAATTTAATTAATTTTAATTTTAATTTAATTTATTAGATTTGTATGCCGCCCCTCTCCAGAGACTCGGAGCGGCTCACAACAATGACAACAATGTAAACAAATCTAATACATTAAAAAAACATATTATTAAAACCATACAACACATACCATACATAAATAATATAAACCCAGGGGCTCAATTTCCCCATGCCTGACAACATAGGTGGATCTTCAATAACTTATGAAAGACAAGAAGGGTGGGGGCAGTTCTGATCTCCAGGGGCAATTGATTCCAGAGGGCCGGGGCCGCCACAGAGAAGGCTCTTCCCCTGGGGGCTGCCAGACGACATTGTTTAGTCGACGGGACCCCGAGAAGGCCAACTCTGTGGGACCTAATTGGTTGCTGGGATTCGTGCGGCAGAAGACGATTCCGAAGATATTCTGGTCCGATGCCATGTAGTAGTACAGCATTAAATTCTGGAAATACTTGCATCTGTACCTTCTCTAAATATATTTACAGATAGTTCTTGATGTATGACCATAATTGGGCCTGAAAATTCATTGCTGAATGAGGTAATTGTTAAGCCCAGTTTTATGACTTTTTTTTCCTGTAGCCATTAAGAGAATCTCTATGGTCGTTAAATGAATCACAGTTGATAAGTGAATCTAGCTTCCCCTGTTGACTTTGCTTATTGGAGGCTGGCTGGGAAAGTTACCAAATTCTGGGTCCCGTCGACCAAACAATGTTGTTTGGTGGGCCCCAGGGGAAGAGCTTTCTCTGTGGCGGCCCCGGCGCTCTGGAATCAACTCCCACCGGAGATTAGAATGGCCCCCACCCTCCTTGTCTTTCGCAAGTTACTCAAGACCCACCTATATCGCCAGGCATAGGGGAATTAAGACATCTCCCCCAGGCTTTCTTATATTTTATGTTTGGTATGTATGTGTTGTATGGTTTTAAAATTGTTGGGGTTTTTAATATAATTTTATTATTAGATTTGTTCCATTGTTATACTGTTTTTATTATTGTTGTGAGCCGCCCCGAGTCTTTGGAGAGGGGCGGCATGCAAATCTAATAAATTGAATTGAATTGAATTGAAATACATGGCAATACAATACAAATTTTGATTACATGACCATAGGATGCTATCAAACCCACCTCTAAGTATGAATATACACCCAGTAGTTTTCTTGTTTTCTTGTGGTTATGACACTTTTTATCAGTAAATTTCAATGAATTTTGTGCTCACTTTATTTCTGCTTGCATTTTTATAGTTTGTAGTTTCCTTGTAAATGTTCAACAGAGGCTTCTATTTTTTTTAAGGGGAATGAATGCAAGCAGACCCACAAACTGTATAAACAGTCCTAGAGTAATGACCCACTGTGCTAAAAGAGGAATGGAGGAAGATACAATATGGTAAGACAATATTTAAAATTGTTATTTTTAATTAGCATTAAAATAAAGAGTGTGGAAAATTAAATGCAACTCTAAGTTAGATTAGAGACAGGCAGTTTTTATTTTGGTAAAATAAATTATGTTTTAAAATTATATAAAGATTTTGATTGATCAAAGGCATGATGAGCAAGGGAATTCAGTTTCTGTGGTTCTACATGAAGACAACCAGGGATGAAATGCTACCACTTTGGGCTGGTTCAGACATACCAGTAGCAGCTGCTGCCAGTGGTTTGGAGAATTGTTAGTAGCGGCAGTGCGAGGCTCTGCCCACCCACCAAGACTTTAAAAAGACACCATTTTCTTTTTAAACTGTGCATGTGCAAAGCCTTCTGTGCATGCGCAGAGGGTGAAAAAGCACATGTAGTGGTGGCACATACGTCTGAACCGGTAGGGAAGGTAAGTAGATTTCACCACTGGAGACAACCAAAGGAGATACAAGATTACACACTGAAATGTAAGAGAGCTAACTAGTACAGAACATGAGTTACTGAATGAAAGTAGAAAAGAAAAATAAATATGTATGAAATGAATAGAAAGAGGAAGTCAAGAAAGAAGGCAGATACCTGTAATTTAAAATGTTAAGTCACTTTCTTTTAAACTCACATTCCTATACAAGAGAAAAACTTATAGTCAAGTGTAGATAAACAAAAATTCATACAGGCAGTCCTCAATTTACAACCATTTAGTTAACAACTGTTTAAAGTTATAATTGCACTGAAAATAGTCACTTGCATAGGTGGTCCTCAACTTACAATCACAATTGAGCCCCAAATGTATGCTGCTAAGTGGGAAATTTTGAGTTTTGCCCCATTTTATGACTTTTCTTCCCACATTTGTTAAGTGAATCTCTGCAGTTATTAAGCTAGTGACACATTTGCTAAGTGAATCTAGATTCTCCATTGACTTTGCTTGGTCACTAAAGATTATCACATGACCCTCAGGATACTGCAAGTGACATAAATGTGAGCAAGCAGCCAAATGTAAATCACGTGATCATTGGGATGCTGCAACAATCTTAAGTGTGAAAAATTGTCATAAGTTACTTTTTTCAGTACGGTTGTAACTTTGAACGATGGCTAAATGGGCTGTTGTAATTCAAAGGATTACCTGTAACAAATCTTCCCACTTACAACTGTTGCAAAATCTCCATGGTCACAGAATTTAGATACTTCAGCATGTATGTACCACAAACTGCAACATCCTGAGATCATGTGATCACCACCTGGGACCTTTCCTACCAGCTTCTAAACAAAGAAATCCAGTGGAGGAAGTCAGATTCACTTAACATCCACATGATTAATTAACTGCAGTGATTTGCTTAACGACTGTGGCAAAAAAGTCATAAATAGTGTTGGGCGAACCCAACGAAGTTCAGGTTCGGCGAGTTCGGCCGAACTGTGCCGTGAAGTTCGGGTGAGGTCGCCGAACCCGAACCCGAACAGCCGCAGCACTGCTGCGGCGTCCTTTTCCATAAAAATAAACAAGGAGGTGGGGAATTCCCCACCTCCTTTTGCTTCCTTTTATTTTTACGGAAAAGGATGCCGCAGCTGCGCTGCAAGCAAAAGGAGGTGGGGAATCCCACGATGAGATTCCAGGGGCGGGGCGGGGCTTTGACGTCACAGAGACACCTTCCTCCCTGTTTTGGCCAGCCAGGAAGGAGTCTCCGTGATGTCAAAGCCCCGCCTCCAGAATCCCATTGTGGAATTCCCCACCTCCTTTTGCTTGCAGCGCCGTAATGGGATTCCCCATTCTCCTCCTGGGCGGCGGCGCTTCGCGGTGTTCAAGTGAATGCTGAACGCCGAACCCAAACTTTTAAAAAAGTTCGGGTTTGGGTTCGGCATGCTGAAGACTGCAAAGTTCGGCACCAGCCCGAACTTTGCAAGTTCGGTTCGCCCAACGCTAGTCATAAAATCAGCACAATTCACTTAATCACCTTGTTTAACAATAGAAATTTTGGTCCCAATAGTGGTGGTTAAGTCAAAGACTACCTGTAATAAAGCAGATGTACAATAATTCCGATTAAATAAATTACCAAAAAGATTTTTTTAAAATGCTGATTAACATTAACAATGCATCATTAACAGTGCTATAACTAATACTTTTTCCAGATACTTTGCACAGATATAATTACCTACTTTTAATTTTGCCTGTGGATCAGATAATTATGGTTAGAACCTTCATAAAGTTTTAAATCTTTTATTAAATCAAAATATGATTCACCTGAATTTGATTCTTATCCAAAGTATAACACATTTATGTGTTAGGGCTTAATTTGATGGATATATGGTGACAGTTAAATTGCAGAATTATAGAAGTGTAAAATTAGAAGATAAATTATCTAATTTAACACTGTATTCAGGATATGGACCCCATTCATACAGGCTTTGCTACAATTTTTGCTTATTGCCTATGTAGTAATTTCTGCTGCAAGCACTCACCTTCCAGAAGGAAGGAAAAGTTTTGCCTTTAACATTGATTTGCAAAAGAAAGGAAACTCTTATACTTAAGCAGTTTATTTGCAAATAAGCTAGGCATGATAGTTTTGATGGTGCTGATAATGATAAATAAGGGCAATGAAATTCAGTTATATGGCTGCCAAAAAACTATAGAATTTTCTGTGCTTCTGAACAGCTAGTGAAGAGAAGACAAGTCTGGAAAAATATATATTCTTCCTGTTCCCTTATAAAAATCCATGCCACTGAGATGAAGTCAAGGAAAGACCTATGCTGTAGCTTGTAAAAATCTCAACAATTGGATTGGAATTTTGTATTGAGTAAAAATGAACATCCATACAATTTGTTTCAACTTCAAGTTGTATTCCAGCTACAATATAAATCCCCAATATATGTTTCTATAGAAATTGCTACCAACTAATCTTCCTCGACATTAAATGGAATGTTTAAAAACCATAAATTATTTCTATACAATAAATCTTTCATAATGAACATCTTTATTTGATTTTAGGATTGCTTCAACATCCATGGCATGTTGTTTATTTTAAAGCTGAGTAATTCATGTTTTGTACAAATAAATGTTTCAGGCTTTAACATTGCTTTTTTCTAATGTAAAGCATAAAATATATGCTTCAGCTCCTTGATTCACACAATTTATGAAAGTTTTTATTCACATTAATTGATTCATTCCAAAATTCTGTAAATCATGAAAAAGAGCTTTTAAATCAATAAATACTACCTAACTTTCTGGTTTACTTTTGCTTGTAATTCAGCTCAGATGTCTTTTAGCTCCCATGAGAAGCTTCCTGTAGAAGACAACAGAATGCCTTATTCTCTGCTATCTCAACTTTTTCCCAATAATTTATCACTACAGAACACTATAAATTAAAAGATAAATCAGTTTTCTGCTTTCTGACAGAGCTGTGATAAAAAAGAATAGATACCCCTTTAACTAGGAAGAAAACTGTAATTGCAAATTCAACTAATCCCGTTGCCAACTGGAAGATCTTTTTTAAATAAACAGTATGACTAATATTAATATTATTTATTAGTTATATAAGAAATTCTGGATTATATCAAATTAGCAAGTGGCTAAGGATAATAAATCTTTATTTTTGTTTAATATCCATTAGTTGTCAATGTAGTGCTACAAATATCAATATGGTTTAAGATGTGACTGTGTTGAGGAGTTTTTACTGCCACACTTATTAACAGAAACAATAAGAGAATTGGGAAGGATCTTGGAGGTCTTCTAGTCCACCCTCCTTCTCAAGCAGGAAAACCTAAACCATTTCAGACAATTGATTGTCCGAGCTGCCCCGAGTCTTTGGAGAAGGACAGCATACAATAATAATAATAATAATAATAATAATAATAATAATAATAATAATAATAATAACAACAACAACAACAACAACAACAATACAACAAACAACAAACAACAACTATTATTATTATTATTATTATTATTATTATTATTATTATTATTATTATTATTATTTCAATACAACTCAGCAAATGAGATCACTATGCTGGATTTCATATTTCATCACCAGTCTGGCGCTTCCCAAGCACCTAGGACTGCGTGATATAGCGGCGAATTATGTTTGCCGATCCCAGTAAAGCAGGTTTTTGCAATTGACAGATGGAGATTTTGTCAATTCCGATGGTTTTCAAATGTCCGCTGAGATCCTTTGGCACTGCCCCCAGCGTGCCAAGTACCATTGGGACCACTTTCACTGGCTTATGCCAGAGAAGTTGATCTTCGTATTTCACTAATTTTTCTAGCTGCTTCTCCTCAATTCTGCTGTCCCTTGGGATTGCGATGTCGATGATACATACTTTCTTTTTCTCCACGATCAGGATGTCTGGTGTGTTATGCTTCAGAATTCGGTCAGTCTGAAGTCAGAAGTCCTACAGTAGTTTTGCTTGCTCATTTTCGACCACTTTTTCGGGCTTATGATCCCACCAGTTCTTTGCCACTGGTAAATGGTAGTTCCGGCACAAGTTCCAGTGGATCATCTGTGCCACCACATCATGTCTATGCTTGTAATCAGTCTGTGCGATCTTTTTGCAGCAGCTGAGTATGTGATCGATTGTTTCATCTGTTTCTTTACAGAGTCTGCACTTTGGATCGTCTGTTGATTTTTCAATTCTGGCTTTGACAGCATTTGTTCTAATGGCCTGTTCTTGTGCCGCCAGTATTAGTCCTTCTGTCTCCATTTTGAGTGTTCCACTTGTAAGCCATGATCAGGTCTTTTCTTTATCTACTTTGCCTTCAATCTTCTCCAAAAACTGGCCATGCAATGCTTTGTTCCGCCAACTGTCCATAGGACATTGAGTTACAGTTTTTCTATACTGTTCCTTGGTTTGCTTCACCTTGAGAAGCTTCCTATTGTTGACCTCCATCAACGCTGACTCTTTGCTCTCCTTCACATAGTCAGCTAATGCATGCTTCTCTTCTTCCACTGTCGTCTTCTCCTCGTCCTCCTCCTCCTCCTCCTCCTCATTATTATTATTATTATTATTATTATTATTATCATCATCATCTCTTCTTTAAAACCTTGAGTGTTAGAGCACTCACAACTTCTGGAGGCAAGTTGTTCCGCTGATTAATTAATCTGCCAGAAAATTTCTCCTAAATTCTAGGTTAATTCTCTCCTTGATTAGTTTCTATCCATTGCTTCCTGTCCTACCTTGGTGCTTTGGAGAATAGCTTGACTCTCTCTTTTTTCTGGCAGCTTCTTAGATATTGGATCACTGTAATCATGTCACTCCTAGATGTTCTTTTCATTAAACTAGACATACCCAGTTCCTGAAACCATTCTTCATATCTTTTAGCCTCCAATCCTCTAATCCAGTGTTTCCCAACACTGCTCTAATCATTTTTGTTGGTCTTCTCTGCACTCTTTCTAAAATCTCAACATCTTTTTTATATTGTGGCAACCAAAACTGGATGCAATATTCAAAGTGTGGCCTTACCAAGGCATTATAAAAATTATAGTTTCATTGAATAACATAAAAAGGATTACATTTCCAAGTGTTTGAAAATTAGGCTGAAGTACTTATCACAGATAATATGTTGCCATTTGATTTTTCCCCCTGATTGATTTTGTGTCTTTTATTTTTCTTGCTTCCTCTTCCCTCTTTTTGGAATGTTTATTAAAACAATGACATGAAAAAGTAATATAATTGAGTGATAAATAAATGTGGTAAATTAGACAGCTTTAAGACTTGTGGACTTCAGCTCCCAGAATTCATCCCCCAATCATGCTAGCTCAAGAATTGCCAAGTTTGAAACCATTTGCACCCCTAACCTAGAGGTGTTCAAACTTGACAGCTTTAAGACTAGTGGACTTCAACTCCCAGAATTCTTCCTCCAATCATGCTAGATGGGGTAATTCCAGCGGATGTTGTGAACTCTAACACTCTGGACATTTTTTAAGAGAAGATTGAACTGACACTTGACTGGTATACTATAGGGTTCCTGCTTGGGCAGGGGGTTGAACTCGATGGCCTTCATGGTCCCTTTCAACTCTAACAATCTATCTATCTATCTATCTATCTATCTATCTATCTATCTATCTATCTATCTATCTATCTATCTATCTATCTATCACAAGGCAAAAACACTTGTTTTTGCAAAAACCGGGCTGTTTTTAGTCCGTTTTTTTTTTTTACAAAAATGGGGTGGGCAAACGCCTGTAGAGAGCTCCTGAATGCTGGAAGATGACAAAAATGCCCCCCTTTTTGTGAAAAGGTGTGTCTTATACTCTGAAAAACGGTAGGCTGAGATAAATAAAATAAAATAAAAAAGTTGTGTTTTGATAGAGTTCAGGTTAATGGTTGGATGTTTAGAGAACAAAAGCGATATATTAAATGGTCTATCAAAATAATAGAAACAAGGATTGTTTATGAGAATAGAAAGACATGGACAGTTGTCCTAAATAGACACATTTTTATTTGATTATTGTACAGTCCCAGAGTCACTTCCTTTGAGATAGCTACATAAATTTAATTTTCCTTTTGTATACTATTCTGATTTTTGTTAATTGGTCATCCCATTGTGAGGGTCATGTATACAAGGCTATGTTTTGTTAACCCTTAGGCAATTATTGAATAAAAATATATCTAGTACTGATCTACTGGCACAGTTTCTCTCTCACACTTCTGGGGCTCACAAGATGAATTTTTGTCATAATTCTATCAAAGGCAAATTTGCCTCTTCCCGAGCATTGATCTGAACATCTTAATATAACATATATAAATGTATATTCATCTCATTTAATTTTTTCTATCTATGTTTTGTTTAAATTAATTATTTTTTGCCATAAGGAAGTAATTCAGCATATTAACAGTTAACCTGACATGATCTTCTTAAGATTCTTAAGCACCAATCATACAATTTACAGTTAATTTGGTCATGATTTCTTATCTACAAATAATAAATAAGGATAGTACAGTGCCATTATGTAGAGTAGGTGTGACTTTTTTTGAATGTCTTCCTATCTCTACCAATTTGTTAGATGACCTCACATAGAAAAACATTTAAAAGAGCCTTCCTTTTTTCACAGAATTCAGAAATTGTACCAGCTGCTCTTTATTTAAATATATTTACAACTCTGAATTAAATCCAGAGAAACCCAAGCTAACCACCCTAACAAAAAGCAACAAGATGGATGAGTTGTCATCTTGATACATTGTTTCAGTCACAGACCAATACAATTTTCCATCTTGTGAGCACCAGAAGTGTGAGAGAGAAACTGTGCCAGCTGCCTGAATGCTATCTCAGTAACCTTGGAGAGCAGATAATTAAGAGGGCATTACTAGGGTGTTCTATAAGAGAATCTTATATTGAAGAAGCAGGTGTGAAGGAAGATTAATTCAAACAAATTCCTGAGGTGGTTTCTCTGCTATTATTTGAATTATTAGAGGCAAATTTTATTATTTGTCATGGGTATTAAGCAAGATTGTATATGGGTTCCGTCAGCCCCAGTCATACGAAATGTAATGCACTGAAGCATCTGTTATGCACCTGAGCTTTTAGAGAAGTAGAATTGCAGAGATAATTAAGCCTTGTGCTAGTTAACTAGACTTTTTGCATTGTTAGGAATATTTTTGAATAAAAACACTAAACAAGAGTAGTGAGAAAAATAGCTTCTAGCTTCAAGAAGTATTAATAATTTAATAAAAGAACATTTTTCTTTTTGCATAACCTATAAAGTAACTGTTTAGACCAGCCAATATTCCTAGTATGCCTTTATTTCCTTGTGATTCCTTTGAAATTATTTTGAGAATATGTGGAAATGGAATCAGATTTGTGGGTACACAATGTATGTAAGCAGGAGAGTTGACTAAAATCATACTACTGTTGCATTTTAAACTCTTGAAAAATGCTATAGTAATCCCCTATGATTTATTGTGCCCATAATCTATCACCGCTAGTTTTGTTGTCTCCTCAAAGATTGAGTTTTCTCCAGGGCCTTATCTTGCTCTTTCCTACTGCTGATGGGTCAACTTGAGTTTAGATTATCATAAATAGCATCTCTGTATGGCTCTAGTCTACCTGTGAGCCTACTGGTGATTTCCTAAGAACATGCTATTGGTAACAGGGAGTTGAGTAAATTCAGAACCTATTAAGTATTGCTTTGTTTTATGTAATCTTTGTTATTATTTATAGCTTTTTAGATTCTGGGAGGGCTTTTTAAACTATTCAGAAGCTGAAAAGTGTAGGTGTCTTATACATTATAATTACATTTTAATAATAGTTTTTTTCTTATTGACAGTCAATGAGATTCAATCCAAGTTTATAGAGAATGCTTGGCTTGTGTCTTATCAAACAAACTAAAAATGTTCAAAGTTAGCATTGCCATCTTTTTTTGTAACATACATATAGGATATTTTTGTTTTTAACTGTGTGGTACAGACAGACCTGTACTTTCTGTACAAGGTATTTTATTACCTTGCCACAAAATATATCTAATGCTTTTTTATTTTATTTCCTCAACTTTTTATTTGTAGACAAAGCCTTATACCAGTGATGGTGAACCTATGGAAAAGGTGCCACAGGTGGCACCTGGAACCATATCTGTTGGCACCCAAGCTATTGCCTCAACTTAGCTTCAATGCATGTGTGCTGACCAGCTGATTTTTGGTTCACACAGAGGCTCAGGGAGCGTGTTTTTGTCTTCCAGAGAGCCTCCAGGGGAGATGGGGAAAGGCCTTTTTACCCTCCCCTGGCTCTAGGGAAGCCTTTGGAGCATTGGGGGGGGGAACGAAAGACAAGGCTACTGGGCCCACCAGAAGTTGGGAAACAGGCCATTTATGGCCTCCAGAGGGCTTCTGGGGAATGGGGAAAGCTGTTTTTGCCCTCCCCAGGCATTGAATTATAGGTGTGGGCACTCTCATAAGCGTGATACCATGCGCACACACTCTTTCGGCACCCGAGGGAACAAAGGTTCGCCATCAATGCCTTATACTGTCCTGCTTGAAAAAAACTCAGTCTTATACTGTACTCCCTAAATACATTTTTATTCTAATTATATCAGGTCTGCAGCTTTTAATGTTCCAGGTTAAACTCCCAATATTTAGAATTAACAGAATGGCAGAATAACAGAGTTGGAAGAGACCTTAGAGGTTTTCCAGTCAAATGCCCTGTTCAAGCAGAAGATCTTACATCATTCCAAACATGTGGCTGTCCAGTCTCTCCTTAAAAGTCTCCAGTGATTTACCTATGGATGTAAGTTCACAGTGAAAATGTAATAAAAGGGCATCTTCTTCATGCTTTCTGGATCTCACAGAATGTGTAGTAGAACAGTAATTGTCGCATTATATTGACATTGGCTTCTAAAGGATAACCATGTAATGTATCACTTCCTTCTGTTATATTCCTGGAAGGAATAGATTTGATCTACTTGATCCAGTTGCCTTAGATATTGAAACTTTTAGTTGCTTAATTAAAATGGGCAAAGATTCTGTGGATTTGAGGTTTTACATGGAGAAGATGAGTCACACAGTACAGCAGATTTTGTGGTACACACCCAGAAAGGAATACAAAACATTGTGTTCTATTGGTAACACAGTGATGACAGTCCAAAGGTGATCTCAGACTCATATATATATATATATATATACACAGTATATTTATTTATTTATTACTCACTTGAGTATGAAGACACCGGCTTCTAGAATGACTACTACTAATTGCATATATTGCCTGTTGGGAATACAATATTCTGGCCTTTTATCTAATGTGGGAATTTATTATAGAAACTATATATTCTCTAATCTCAATTTATATGCCCATGTATAAATGTGTAATGTGTTTTTTATAGGGAAATGAGTTTGTTGAGGAAAATGGCAAATAACTTTCCAATTAATCAACATTCTTAGGGCTGTGTAAATTCTTCAAAAGCAGCAATTCACAAAGTGTGGCAGCAGTGAGGAACAACTTCTGAAGCAGCCGTACAAATTGAGAGAAAAAAGTGTTTGCTTGAGCTATTTGAAAAGAAAGGTTATGCATACTGTAGTACTTCTCTCAAAGGATTTGCACAGGCACAGCAAGTTATTGGTTTAAAATGTGTGCTTGGCAAAGCTCTAATTTGTGCTAAATACACTGTAAAAGAAGAAATTATTATCATGAAATATTGATCACATTGTAATTTTGTATGTGTTTAAAATACACTAAGGAATGGGAGAAAGAATAAGTTTGAAGTAATAACCTCAAATAATATTTGGTCTAATATATGCTTACTGCTCTGTCATTGAACAAAGTGTGTAAAGTGTTCTAAATTTACTTCTATTTCCCATTAAATAATTAATTTAAAGTTTTCTGGCCGGACTGAGATATATATGAGCCAAGCTGGCGCAGTGGATAGAGTGCAGTACTGCAGGCCACTAAAGCTGACTGCTAGATCTGCAGGTCAGCGGTTCAAATCTCATCACCCGCTCAAGGTTGACTCAGCCTTCCATCCTTCCGAGGTGAGTAAAAAGAGGACCCGGATTGTGGGGGCAATATGATGGCTCTGTTAAAAAGTGCTATTGCTGACATGTTGTAAGCAGCCCAGAGTCTAAGGAGAAGGGTGGCATTAAAAAAATTGAATAAATAAATAAATAAATATCCAAAAGTGGTAATTCATCCCCAAAGGATCTAAATGTGAATATTTACAGATTAGTTGCTTTTCTGCTTTGTGAGGCTTAATGCAAGTCTCAAATACTGCATAAAGTATTAAAATAAAAGAGTCAATTGCCCTATCAATAATTGCTACAGATCTGGGGAGGTGACAGAGAAACAGTATTTTTCAGCTTTCAGAGTGTTATTTGGTAGAAGTCACAGTCCAGAAGTTATATATAAAGCATACCATTGCAGAAAATCATTTATTCCATCCTTTGTTTGTTCCTTCATGAAGGGTGTGTATATTTTAAATAGTTAACTACAGGTAGTCCTTGTTTAGCAACTGTCTCATTTAGCAACTGTTTGCAGTTATATCATAAATACATTTTTATTTATTTTATTTATTATTAAATTTGTATGCCGCCCCTCTCCGTAGACTCGGGGCGGTTCACAACAGTAATGGAAAAAACAATGTGCAATACAAATCTAATAATTAAAACTAAAAACCCATAATTTAACCCCCCCCCATACAATACATAAACAATATAGGCCTGGGGAAGTTATCTCAGTTCCTCCATGCCTGACGGCAGAGGTGGGTTTTAAGGAGTTTACGAAAGGCAAGGAGGGTGGGGACAGTTCTAATCTCAGGGGGGAGCTGGTTCCAGAGGGTCGGGGCCACCACAGAGAAGGCTCTTCCCCTGGGACCCGCCAAACGACATTGTTTAGTCGACAGGACCCAGAGAAGGCCAACTCTGTGGGACCTAATTGGTCGCTGGGATTCGTGCGGCAGAAGGCAGTCCCGGAGATATTCTGGTCCGATGCCATGAAGGGCTTTATAGGTCATAACCAACACTTTGAATTGTGACTGGAAATTGATCGGCAACCAATGACTAACTCTTGCGTTTATGATTTTCACAGGTTTTTAAATCAAAGGCAATCTAAAGTAAGACAAGGAGCATACTTTGCAACCCCTTTGCTCAACAATCAAGTTGCTGGTCTCAATTCTAGTTGCTAAACAGAGGCTACGATTATATCCCTGGTAGATGCTGTAGTGGCATGTGTAGTTTGGAGTGGACATATGAGTCATTTCTAAAATAATTATCAAGTTGCAAAATTATCTATTCTTAACTTCTAGTTTAAGATAGGGTTCTAGACTAAGCATTCTTAGGGGACTTATTAGAGAAGTGGACAATATTAAAGTTACTATTTTCCTGCTAAGTATTGTTGTTGTTAGCTGCAAGGTCGTGTCCAACTGATCGCTACCCCATGGACAACATTCCTCCAGGCCTTCTTGTCATCTACAATCGCCCAGAGTCCATTTAAACTCATAACGACTGTTTCAGCGACTCTATCCAGCCACCTCATTCTCTGTCATCCCCTTCTTCTGTTGTTTTTGCTTGAAGGAAGACCAGGATTTTGCCTTAATAATTATTTTTAAAATGGATGTTTTACCTAATATTTGCTGATTGAAAAAAAATCCTTGCATAATTTTCTTTGGGGGAATCGTTTTAAATTTGTGAAGTCCAGGAAATCAGGAGCTAATAAATAATGCAGGTTTATTACATGCTAACATTTTCTACAAGAATCTGAACTACTAGATAAAAGTCAATGGAATTCAAGGTGGGCTTGACTTAGATGCCCTGAAGGCATGAAGGGACTCAAGTCTAATGATGTGCTTTACTTATTCTTGGTAAATACCACCCTCTGGTGTTCAAATTGGCTAGGTCTTCATTTTCACTAAGGCTAGTCTCCTGAGAGAAAAATAATGGCTCACAATGCCTTTTAAAAATGTGTCTTTGTTGTGCTATGGTGAAGTATGTGCTTTGCTGCATCTGTTTCAAATTCTTTATTTGTAATGTTGGCCAAGATTTATTTCTCTCACACACAAGTCTGTGAATTCTGTCTGCACTTTTATAACTGGTGACCAATGCAGAATACGCAAGGAATTTCCTTATTGTGAAGAAAAAAGGGCCTCCTATAAAGATTTGAAGCATGCGGGAACAGTATTCTTTTTCAGAATACTGTATATTCAGTCTGAGGGGTTGAGATATTTGGATGACATATATTTTCCTATGCAGCATTTTTGTTAGCTAGCTAGTTAGCTAGCTAGTTAGCTTAATATGGCTTCTTTATATCTTCTGTACTGTATTTTTTAAAAATGACTTTTTCTGTCTTTTTGTTCTAATTTGTTATATATTAAAGATACAGTGGAACCTTGGTCCTCGTCAGTAATTTGTTCCAGAAGACCAGCCAAATATTAAAACTAATGGTTACAGAGAAAACCATGTGATTTACCACATGACCCGCTATTTCAGCTGCAACAAATCACGAGACAGCCATCATTAATTAATCAATTAGAATACTGTAGACCTTTGAGATCTTCTAGTTCATTCTCCTGCTCAACCAAGAGACCCTATAACAGTGATAGTGAACCTTTTCAGCACCAAGTGCTGAAAAGGGAGTGAACTCATGTGCACGCTCATCTGGGCTGCAACCCAGAAGAGGAACTGCCCAGGAAGCATGTTACCTCTCTCTCGGGCTCTGCCTGGCAATCTTCTATAAAAATTGTTTAAAGTCGTCTTCTTTTGGGGTAAATAAGCTCATATTCAATTCAATTCAATTTATTAGATTTGTATGCCGCCCCTCTCCGAAGACTGATATGCGTTCCCAACTGGAAATCTATGATATTTTAGTTAGTATAAGTCATTTTATCCATCATGCATTTGGTGAGGTATCTAGCACGTTCCACATTTTGCTGAGATGTCTAAAACCTGTGGATTTGAGTTAAGGAAATGTCTGAATCATTTCCCTTTTATTATGTACAATTTATATTAAATTGTATACATGTACAATTTATATTAAACCAAACTCAACCAAAACAAGCAAATTACATGATGATTTTATTCATTGTGTGAATCAAGCTATTTGTGGTCTTTCAACATAAGAATGGATATGATAAAAGAATTCCTTTTATAAATTAGTGTACCTATTCTATATTAAAAGTATTGAAAGGTTTGTTTTGCGATCAACATACATATTTGAATCATTCTGCTTAAATAGGTAATTTTTTGTCATTTTAAGTAGTGTATCTCTGGCAAAACAAATTATTTTATGTTTTCATACAAAAGAACTTCATGCAGGTTTATCTAACCCTAACCGCTTACCTGTGAAAGTGAAATGTTATGGCTTGTATATATTAGTAAAGGTGTGTATAGTTTTGTGTCTTTTATGAAATGTTCATTTGGGAAAAATGCTGCACAAGGAGGCAAAACTTTGTTGTCAAAGGTACCTTAATAGGCTAATCTACGGAATTCTGTGACTCCCTCAAACACACAATTTGTTTTTGCTGCTTCAGTGTTGCCACTGCACTACCATAGTTGACCAGTCATGTGATCCTTGTTTTAATCATTTCCTGATAGGTCCCCACCCACAACTCAATGGCAAACCTTGAAGGAACTGACAAGATTGCCAACACTCCTATGTTCCTTGCTACTTTCCCACTAACAAAGATTTTGCTTGTGGGAAGCTTGCAGGAGAGAGTCAATGCACTCAGTCCAGTATCTGTGAACTTGCATTGACCTGGCCACTCATGCATTCCCTCCCTCCTCACCTGATAGCAATTACTTACTTGCCTGCTGAGAAGAGTGGGAGGGTGGGAGGGAGGCAAGGAAGGAAGGATGGATTGCTCACTGTCAACTTCCCATAAGGAAGTTCAATGGAGAAGTAAGAGGAAGTCGGGAAAACGCTCCTTCACCCACTGATTTTTTGCCCACTTTTGGTCATTCTCCCCAGGTTTTTTATTTACTTTATTACTAGCTAAGAGTGAAGCATAGTGTGCATTTGGTAGTTAGATTTTTTTCTGTTTCCTGTGAGAATGTTTTTACCAAACTACAGCACAAAACACAGTTGATTCTCTGATGTTCAATTAAGTGGGTCATTATGACTTAAAATAATGATAATTTATAAATCATTGAAGGGCATATGGAATAATTTCTATTGAAAGAAGGACCCTCATTATTCCCAATTATTTCTATTTATTAGGAAATATTTTTTTATGTTCCTGTTGCTTTTTATGTTCAAAATGATAGTAAAACAACTACTGTACTATATCATTCCCTAGAACAGTATATCCTTCACTCTGTACAGTTTAACATTAATTTACCTAGCATATTAATATTGTGTATAAAAATCCTCAGGAGACAACATCAAAAACAGATGATAGAAACGAGGATTAAAAAATGTTGTTCTTTGCATTTTACAGGCCTAAAGAACAACAGCACAACTTTTCCTTATTTCCTTCTACAAAAAACTGGAATTTCAGAGGGGTAAGTGCTTGTATTTTAATGATTAGTGTATAATATGTTTTAGGTTTTCTTTCTGATGATTTTATTTCTATCCACCAGAGAACAACTGCAGTGTCACCTAAGGTAAGATAAGGCAAATTCTACAAAATTTAAGTTCAAAACAGCTACTTAGTTTGTACTATTTCTTTATGGGAGCCAGACACAGATATCCAGCTTGTTTCATAAGGGATTTTTTTTATCCAGGTCATTTGCTTTTTAAACAATCAAAAGCTCCTGAGGACATTAATAACTGTAACCTCACACAGACTTTATTTTTAAACACTATAGATCTGAGGGCTTACAAGAACATTTCCCATTTAAGAGTGGTGCACAATCTGGAGTCCCTCTTAAACTCGCATCATCCATTTTTGCCCCTTCCTACAGCCCTATCAAGTAAACCAGGTTAGTTTAGTTCAATTCTTACTCAATGATTAATGAAGGAAGGAGGAACTGTATTGATAATGGAGGAATATGTCCTGAGGATGTATAGCAATAGCACTTAAACTTACATGCTGCTCCATAGTACTTTACAGTGCTCTCTGAATGGTTTAGGTATGTGCAGTGTGCATAGGGATTTGTTCATAGTTTTATTTATAGTCCGGCCCTCCAACAGTCTGAGGGACAGTGAACTGGCCCCCTGTGTAAAAAGTTTGGGGACCCCTGGTTTATAGTGTCATCATATTTCTCCCAACAATTTGGCTCCCCATTTTACCAATCTCGGAAGAATGGAAATCTGACACAACCATGAGTCTATCAGGATTGATCTCCTGGCTGTGGGCAGAATTAGCCTGTAATGCTGCATTTTAACCACTGCACCATCAGGGCTCCATATGTGAGTTATAAGAGTGTATAACTTTATCCAGGTTGGGAGTTGGCTATGGTCTTTGAGTGGCATGCAGACAGCATAGTCCACAAAGTGATTTAGCCCAGGATAAAAAAAGGTTAATGTGGTTTAATTTAATATATTTAATAAAGTTACACTTCAGTGCTACATTTAATAATTTTCTTCTCTTGTATTAAAAATTATAGTTCATTTCAAATTTTGTAAGAATTCTGAGTGTTGAATCCTATGGATCCAGCATTTCTAGAGCATGGATTCCCAATCTTGGCAATTTTAAGTCATGTACACTTCAGTTCCCAGCATGGCTAGTTGGGAAATTCTGGAAGTTGAACTTCTGGGATATTAAAGTTGCCAAAATTGGGAAGCTCTTCTCTAGAGCAGTGTTTCCCAACCTTGGCAACTTGAAGATATTTGGACTTCAACTCCCAGAATTCTGAGAGTTGAAGTCCAGATATCTTCAAGTTGCCAAGGTTGGGAAACACTGCTCTAGAGTGTAAAATATGCTAATGTGTCCTTCATGATAGGTGGAATTGTTCACAGTTAGGGAAAGACCTCATATCTGAATATCTGGCTGGCCTTTTTCTAGATTGAATTGTTCATATTTGCTGCAAGCTAAATGATGTTGTGATCTTCTGAATCATCGGAGTCAGATGTTGAAGGCCATACTTAGACTAACAGCTTTCAGATTTAGCAAGCAATCTTTGTGGGGCAATTTTAATGGGTGGTTCTTTTTTATTATTAGAATTACTTAATGTGTTTCCCCAAAAATAAGACCCTGTCTTATATTTTTTTGAACTCTGAAAAAAGTGTTTAGCTTTATTGCCATGCACTCAAAAGCCTGATTGGGTTTATTATCAGGGGATGCCTTATTTTGGGGGAATCAGGATATTACGAGGTGCACCAGCAGGGATGTGAAGGGAGGTATTCTTTATGGCTGCTCTCCTAATATAGAACAATTGTTGCCTTAAAGCAAAAATGGCTCCCCACTCTGATGACTTTCTGGAGAACATTTAAGACCTGGCAATTCCCAGAAGGCCTTTGGACATCAATAGGTACAATAAGAACTATGCCAATAATAATGTGGTAATGTGGTACAAAAATTATAAAATAAGATGCAATTACTCTAAATCTAAAACAATAAAAATATAACAGCAGCAATAATAATAATAATAATAATTATTATTATTATGTCAATACAATACAGCAAACAAGATCACTATGCTGGATTTCGTATTTCATCACCAGTTGGGCGCTTCCCAAGCACCTAGGACTGCATTATGTAGCAGTGAATTATGTTTGCAGATCCCAGTAAAGCAGCCTTTTGCAAGTGACAGATGGAGATTTTGTCAATTCCGATGGTCTTCAAATGTCCACTGAGATCCTTTGGCACTGCGCCCAGCGTGCCAAGTACCACTGGGACCACTTTCACTGGCTTATGCCAGAGTCGATGTAGCTCGATTTTTAAATCTTCGTATTTCACTAATTTCTCTAGCTGCTTCTCCTCAATTCTGCTGTCCCCTGGGATTGCGATGTCGATGATCCATACTTTCTTTTTCTCCACAATCAGGATGTCTGGTGTGTTATGCTTCAGAATTTGGTCAGTCTGAAGTTGGAAGTCCCACAGTAGTTTTACTTGCTCATTTTCAACCACTTTTTCGGGCTTATGATCCCACCAGTTCTTTGCCACTGGTAGATGGTAGTTCCTGTTCAAGTTCTAGTGGATCAGCATCGTGTCTATGCTTGTAGTCAAACTGTGCGATCTTTTTGCAGCAGCTGAGTATGTGATCGATTGTTTCATCTGTTTCTTTACAGAGTCTGCACTCTGTAATTATTATTATTATTATTATTATTATTATTATTATTATTATTATTATTATTATTAATTGCTCGTTATATTTATTCTCTGGGTATTATTTATTATTGATTTCGTTTATATAAACAGACCATTAGGCCAATTGTTAAGTACAATCAAAAGATTTGTTTCTATTGAAACAAGAGAGTTTATTTTGGCAAGAAAGTAGAGATCCTATCAGCAGTTCATTGTGCGATATTTGTTTAAGAGTTGCTTGTGGCCTATTTCAAATAAAATTTAAAAATACCAATAAAATATAATTATATTGTAATATATTAGTATAGCAGAGCATACTAATATATTATAATACATGTAAGAATAGAATAGATGCTGCACCAGTAGCAAAAATTAAGCTGCACATGCAGCTTCGTTTCTTCTGTGTGTGTGCACGTGTGTCTCAATGTGTTTTTGCTTCTGCACATGCGTAGAAGCAAAAAAATCATCAAAATTTTACAAACGTGTGCGTCTTTTCACAATATGTTGCTTACTGCGCATGTGCAGAAGCAAAAACACGCTGGGACGTGCACACACGCACACAGAAGAAGTGAAACTGCAATTGGACGTACCGGTAGTGGCAGGAATAGAATCCACCCCTGGTCATAGGGTACAAATAAGCTATCAGGAAACAATCAATATTAATATAAATCATAAGGATACAAGCAACAAGTTACAGTCGTAAGTGGGAGGAGATGGGTGATAGGAACGATGAGAAGATTAATAGTACAGTGATAGTAATGCAGCCTTAGTGAAAAAGTGTTGAGGGAATTATTTGTTTACCAGTGATTGTGTTCGGGGACAAAACTGTTATCGTTGTCTTAGTGTGCAGTGCTCTATAGTGTCATTTTGAGGGTAGGTGTTGAACCAGTTTATGTTCAGGATGCGAGGGGTCAGTAATATTTTCACGGCCCTCTTTTTGACTCGTGCAGTATACAGTTCCTCAATAAAAGGCAGGTTGGAAGAAGTTGTTTTTTATGCAGTTCTGATTATTCTCTGAAGTCTGTGTCTATCTTATTGGGTTGCAGAACCGAACCAGACAATTATAGAGGTACAGATGACAGACTCAATAATTCCTCTGTAAAACTGTATCAGCAGCTCCTAGGCCAGTTTGAGCTTCCTGAGTTGGCACAGAAAGAACATTCTTCATTGTGCTTTTTTGATGACATTTTTGATATTAGGTGACCAATTTAGGTCTTGAGATATGATAGAACGTAGAAATTTGAAGGTCTCTACTGTTGATACCGTGTTGTCTAGTATTGTAAGAGGTGGTAGAATGCAGAGGTGGGTCCCTACAGTGTGCCCCATTGCCGCAGTCTGGTAGTGGCCCACTTATTGCACAATTTATATGCGACAGTTCCGGTGCTGTCTTTGCCGATCTGTGCACAGTGCCATTTTGGTTTTTTTAGTAATTTTGGGCTTTTTTTTGCTTCTGCACATGCGTGGAAGGAAAATTGTGCGAGGGCATGCTTGTGAATGTGTGATTTTTGGTGATTGTTTTGTTTCTGCACATGCATGGAAGCAAAATTCCACGAAACATCACAATGTGCATGCAGCGCACCAGTATGGAGGTAAGAGAAACCGACGCCTGCTAGAATGGGAAAGTTTCTCCTAAAGTCTACAACCATTTCTACGGTTTTGAGTGTATTCAGGTCCAGATTGTTCCGGATGCACCATGAGGCTCCTGTCTGTATGTGGTTTCATCATTGTCTCAAATGAGGCCGATCACTGTTGTATCATCTGCAAACTTCAGTAGTTTAACAGATGAATCACTTGAGATGCAGTTCATTGGTATATAGAGAGAAGAGGTGAGAGTACACAGCCTTGGGGGGATGGCAGGGGGTAGGCTTCTAGCTGGAACGCTAAATTGGGCTTGCCGCCACGACTCATGAGTTCTAGCGGGGCCAGCATGGAGCTGCAGGTGCACCTGTATTTCAGTGAGGGGTTTTTGCTTCCACGCATGCTGAAACACGGGTGCACCTGCAGCTGCGTGCACGATTTTGCTACTTACACAGGTGCAGAAGCAAAATCGCGCCAGCCCCGCTAGCATTCACGAGCTGCGGCGTCAAGCCCAATTTAGCGTTCTGGCTAGCAGCCCACCCTTGGGGGATGGCTGGCTGTACTAATTGCACCAGTGTCTGATGTGATTTTGCCTAGCTTCACCTGCTGCTTCGTGTCGATTAGGAAGTTCGGATCCGTGTCCCTCCTGGTTGGTTTCGGCCAGCAGGGAGGTGACACGGAGCTGGGCCCAGGAGATTACCAACGCTTCCTTGGGGAGGGGAGTTTTTCCATCACTCTATAAAGAAGCGCTTGTGCGCCCCCTCCTCAAGAAGCCCTCCCTGGACCCAGCCGTACTTAACAACTATCGTCCAGTCTCCAACCTTCCCTTTATGGGGAAGGTTGTCGAGAAGGTGGTGGCACTCCAGCTCCAGCGGTCCTTGGAAGAAGCCGATTATCTAGGTCCCCGGCAGTCGGGTTTCAGGCCCGGTTACAGCACGGAAACCGCTTTGGTCGCGTTGATGGATGATCTCTGGCGGGCCCGGGACAGGGGTTTATCCTCTGTCCTGGTGCTCCTTGACCTCTCAGCGGCTTTCGATACCATCGACCATGGTATCCTTCTGCACCGGCTGGAGGGGCTGGGGGTGGGAGGCACTGTTCTTCAGTGGTTCTCCTCCTACCTCTCTGGCCGGTCGCAGTCGGTGTTAGTGGGGGGCCAGAGGTCGACTCCTAGGTTTCTCCCTTGTGGGGTGCCTCAGGGGTCGGTCCTCTCCCCCCTGCTATTCAACATCTACATGAAACCGCTGGGCGAGATCATCCAAGGACATGGGGTGAGGTATCATCAATATGCGGATGATACCCAGCTTTACATCTCCACCCCATGCCCAGTCAACGAAGCGGTGGAAGTGATGTGCCGGTGCCTGGAGGCTGTTGGGGCCTGGATGGGTGTCAACAGACTCAAGCTCAACCCGGATAAGACGGAGTGGCTGTGGGTTCTGCCTCCCAAGGACAATCCCATCTGTCCGTCCATCACCCTGGGGGGGGAATTGTTGACCCCCTCAGAGAGGGTCCGCAACTTGGGCGTCCTCCTCGATCCACAGCTCACATTAGAACAACATCTTTCAGCTGTGGCGAGGGGGGCGTTTGCCCAGGTTCGCCTGGTGCACCAGTTGCGGCCCTATCTGGACCGGGACTCATTGCTCACAGTCACTCATGCCCTCATCACCTCGAGGTTCGACTACTGTAATGCTCTCTACATGGGGCTACCTTTGAAAAGTGTTCGGAAACTTCAGATCGTGCAAAATGCAGCTGCGAGAGCAGTCATGGGCCTACCTAGGTATGCCCATGTTTCACCATCACTCCGCAGTCTGCATTGGCTGCCGATCAATTTCCGGTCACAATTCAAAGTGTTGGTTATGACCTTTAAAGCCCTTCATGGCATTGGACCAGAATATCTCCGAGACCGCCTCCTGCCGCACGAATCCCAGCGACCGATTAGGTCCCACAGAGTGGGCCTTCTCCGGGTCCCGTCAACTAAACAATGTCGGTTGGCGGGCCCCAGGGGAAGAGCCTTCTCTGTGGCGGCCCCGCCCCTCTGGAACCAACTCCCCCCGGAGATTAGAACTGCCCCTACTCTTCCTGCCTTCCGTAAACTCCTTAAAACCCACCTTTGCCGTCAGGCATGGGGGAACTGAAACATCTCCCCCTGGGCACGTTTAATTTATGCATGGTATGTCTGTGTGTATGACTGTTAGTATATGGGTTTTTTAAATATTTAAATATTTTAAATTTGTCTGATTGCTTATGATTTGTTTTTACATGTTGTGAGCCGCCCCGAGTCTTCGGAGAGGGGCGGCATACAAATCTAAGTAATAAATAAATAAATAAAAAAGTTTGTGATCCAATTACAGGTGTGTTCAGGTACTGCTAGTTGATTTAGTTTATTATAATAATAATAATAATAATAATAATAATAATAATAATATAAATATAAATATAAATATAAATATAAATATAAATATAAATATAAATATAAATATAAATATAAATATAAATATAAATATAAATATAAACTTAATCTTAGGGGAGAAAAATCTGAAACTGATAACAGGGCACGGAAAATTTAACTCTATTTCATTTGCACATTCTTAGGCTTAAGTACAACATTAGATCTGAGAACTGAGTCAGAGATGTACCATAATTGGTTGATCGCAATAATTTAGACTTAAATAATTTTAATTTAATAATAATTAAGAGTTAAATTAACTAAATTGGCAAACAATAGTTTTGACAAAAACAACTTTACATGTGTATTTCAGCAGGCACAAATCTTTCAGAAAAATGGGGAAGATTTGTTCTAAAATGGTTCTGACCACTTTTTAATAAAATTAAAATATTTAAATAGCTTTACATAGTTTGATGTTTAATTTTAATGTCACCTTAGTTAAGAGACGTTAATTAGTTGCAAACAGGCTCTATTGCAGAACAAATAAGTCATTTGATTGTTGTACGCCATCTTGAGTTACCTGTGTGAGTTGGGCACCCATATAAATTCATTTAATAAAGAAATAAATATTAGTTATCTAATTAAACAGTCTGAATATGAAGTTCAAGTAGATCTCACATGCAGTGTACAGATTATCAGTCTAACTTAATTGTAAGTAGTATAAACTGTGGCTTTGATCTCTTCCATTTCTCAAGTTATTTTTTTTAATCTAAGGTAATATTTGAAGATGATTATAATACTTATCCCCAAATATACATTTCCAGATTGATGTGTACTTACCAGCTAGTTTCTTTGTTTTTTTATCCTAAGCAGCCCTCTGAATGAATTACTCACTCTGTGCTGGTTCTTTATTGGCCTGCCTTGTAGGCAGTTTACTGAATATAATTTATATAGGAAAATGCTGATTTTTTTCTTTTGGGGTTTCCTGCGGCGTCACACTGTTAAGTTACAATTGCTTCTTCTTCTTTTGTATAAATGTGAAGGCGAAATAGAAAACATTAACAAGTGTAAACTTGCTTTTTATATCAGCCTGAAGCATAAATACATGTAAATGGATGATTCATTATACAGGCTCTGAAATTGAGATTCCTGATTAAATAATTTGATGAGGGTGTCACATAATTGTCTGTAAAGATAGTCTCAACATTTCCTATTGTTCCATTTTAAAACTCATAAACATAGTTTCTAGCAGCCTTAATTAGCAGAGATTACATAATTTATGGATTTTGAATTTACAGTAGTTTATAGGGGGGGGGTTAACATAAAGGGCAATACATTGATTTACTTGTGTGGTAGTAGCAGTGTAAATTGTAATCCCATCTTCAAAATGAAAGTACTGAAGTGTCTTTTCTGGCTGGGAAAGTGACCACTGAGGAACAACTAAATTCTGTATAGGTGTTAATCAGTATTTTTATGCAACTTAATTTCAGTTACAACTGCATTTAGGGTAAAGAGAAGAGAAGCTCTATTTTGCATTTGTGGAGACTTTAGCATTTGGTGTTCTACTGGTTTGTTAAGGTATTGTAAATGCTATTTTAACTTATTGCTTCTAAACAGAATTATCTATTGAACCTTGAAAGATAAGAGTAAGCGACTGAAAATGAACAATATTTTCACTAAGCTTTCTCCACTGCCTACTAGATCCTTTTAAGATACATCAACTAGACTTCAGTCTCATTGTAAGTGTAGCTTATTGTTAAAAAAATAGTCAATTTTACTAGAAATCTGTCCTTTCCTTGCTTTTCAGTATATAAAAGCTATCACAAGCTAAATATAACATTTAAAAGTGCATCTGATATAAGAGAAAAATTCAATTGTTTTTAATTTGCCGTAGAAACTAAATACCATGCAGTTATATTTTAGATTTCCCATTGTTAATAACAGCTTGGAACAGGGTGTTGCTGTGTCGTCCTGGTGCCAGTTCTTTGTAAACAACATATGAACTTGACCTTTTTTAATTTCCAGTCCCTGTGAGAACTGGGTGTTTGCTTTCCATTTTCCCTCCTTCTCCTCTTTGTTTATAATTTTGGGGAATTTCAGGCCAAATTCTTTGATTTAATGATGCCATGGAACCTATCTAGTCAGATGTTTGTGTTCAGGAAGCAATTATGGTCAGAATTTTTTTTAAAAAAACAGTTGCAGACAATTTATCACTGGCAGAGTATAAATCACTATATAGCTATGATATATGGAGCTTTAGACCTTCAAGGTAAATTTTGCCCATTATAATTTCACAGCACTTATTGATGATTTTACCAGTTCCCAACTTTCATAATAGCATGTGTGGTTCTTTTTCCAAAACTATTATAGCAGCCTTGCCAGGTAAGAGAGGCTAAAATATAAGGACTAATTTGTGATCATTTAAGAAGTTTCAGGATCGGTTGTTACAACTTAAAAGCTAAAGTAAAACTTTGAAATAAACATCATTTTAATTTAAATAATATAGTGTTCTCTTTCCTAAATATGGATTTAATTAGCTAACATTGCATTTCAAGAGGAACATAGTAAAAAAGAGGGACAATGCTTGTATCCAGATGTTTGGTACAAAAGGTAAATAGACTAATATGGAGGCTCTTTGTAGACTGTCCCCAATATTTTGAAGCAAATTGAAGTGGAGAAATGAATGGGGAAGAAGAATCTATTTATTAGTGATTTCCCCCCCAACAAACATAGGATAGGAATTTTTATAAGGTTTACATATCTGTGGTTTTTGTAAGTAATTATTCAATTATGAATTAATGCTAGCCTTCTGCACTTCAAATTTTATATTCAGTTTGTTGTTTTAAAATATTAATGGAAACAATATTTTATATTATATTGAAATAGAGAATGTTACAAGGTGGTTATAAGTATTCAGCAAATTTATACAGCCACACATCTTATTAAAATTATTTATGTTACTTAATCACAAGATCCTCTTTTACATGTTTTTTTCCAAACTTTCAGGAGTGCATGTGTATATACTGTACTGCATGTGTAGATATTCTTGATTTACTAAGTAAGAAATTTGAGAGCATACAGAGTGTGTAAGGAGTTGTAAATAAGAAACATATTTTAAATTGAAAAAAATATTTACATTACCAGTACAGTGCAATATTATGTTTCTCTATCTTCTGCTACTGAATTCTTTCTTATTGTTCTAATTTTATAGAAGAAACGCAAGCAGAGTACGCCAGATGAAGATGCAATCAGTGTGTGTAGCTTTGATTCAACTGTAAGTATTTGGAACATGGAATTATTTAATGGACTTGTTCAATTTGTTTTGTTACTATAAGGCAGTGATGGCTAACCTGTGGCACAGGTGCCACAGGTGCCACATGGAGCCGTATTTGCTGGCACGCAAGCCGTTGCCCTAGATCAGCTTCAATGTGCATGTGTGTGCCAGCCAGCTGATTTTTGGCTCATAGAAAGGCTCTCGGAGGGCATTTTTGGCTTCCAGAGAGCATCCAGGGGGATGGGGGAGGGCATTTCTACCCTCCCCCAGCTCCAGAGAAGCCTTTGGAGCCTAGGGAGGGCAAAACACAAGCCAACTGGGTCCACTAGAAGTTGGGAAACAGGCCATTTCTGGCCTCCAGAGGGCCTCTGGGGGGCTGTTTGTGTCCTTGTTGTATAGTCCAGCTTGAAACCAAAATAGGAACTCTATGTTGATTATATTTAAATGGCAAAACTTTGTCTCAGTATGTTAAAGCAAATATGAAAGGTGCAAATATGAAAGTTTGTAAGACTGAGATGATATGGTTGAAGAATAGTTTTTATTTATTTATCAATGCTTGTGGTGGTATAACAGTATTATAATTTTTCTAGTCTCCAGATATATGGATGCTCCAAATTTTAACCACAGTTGATAATTGTAATAGTTGAGGTCCACATATCTGGATAGAACTCAGGACAGGATGAGGCTGCTTTGTAGCATCTGAAGGAGAAACAGCTGCTTAAAGCAGAGAAACCTAAAAAGAAGGAAGACAAGAATCCCCGAAAAGGAAGTTAAGTTGTTTACTATATATAAGAAAGAGTTTTCTAATTTATGCAACACACTGAGTAATAATGCTTTGTTAAAGTGATCTTAATTTCTGGCAATTTCTGAGTGAAATGGTTAATCACTAACCATCACCACTATCCATAGTTTATTCATGCTAAGCATCTCTTAAGAGTGAGAACAAAGGCTATATTAAAATCAGAACTAGCTAGAGAATGTAAACATATCCTGTTTTAGATCCCTTTATGACAATGTTTTCCAATTTGCAATGGCCAGAAATAGCCTGCATTGAGAGGAATTCAGAATAGAATTCAAAATCAGTTAAGGATGGCTGGTTTACTAAGCATGCCACTTGAGGTGAAGAATAGCTGCAAGTGAACACATTCATGTTAAGCAAGGTTCATGACTTAATGGATGTGAGAATGAAATTGTTTTTTTATTATAACTTAATTGCTAATCATCAACTGTTGGACTCAACTGGATGAATAATATCATCATCTTCATATAATCAAATAATTTAATTTAAAAATCGATTTATGTGTAAATAAAGTATACAAACACATAAATACAGTGGTACCTCGAGATACGAGTTTAATTCGTTCCGGACCTGGGCTCTTAAGTCGAGCAGCTCTTATCTCGAACGACTTTTCCCCATAGGAATTAATGTAAATAATTTTAATTGGTTCCAGCCCTCAAAAAACTCACAAAGTTAGTCTAAATTATGCAGAAAGACATGTTTTTAATGAAGAAATGTACATGTACATATAAATGAATAATGAAGTTTCTTTCACTTAACTTGTAAACTTTCTTAAACTTTTAAATTTACATATGTTCAACTTCTCTGCCACCCAATCCTGTAGGACAGAGGTCCCCAACCCTTTTTGCACCAGGGACCGGCTTTAAGCGATCAAGAGAGGAATGGGTGAATGAATGGACGGAGGGTGGGAAGGAAGGAAGGAAAGAGGGAAGGGACAGGAACAGAGGAAGGAAGCAAGGAAACTTATGAAAGGGGAGAGTAAGAGAGGAATGAGTGAAGGGAGGGAGGGAGGGAAGAAGGTGGGAAGGAGAAAGAAAAGAAGAAATAGAGGAAGGGAAGGTAAAAGAGATAAAGAAAAAGAGCAAGAAAGAAAGAAAGAAAGAAAGAAAGAAAGGGGGAAGGGACAGGAACAGAGGAAGGAAGCAAGGAAACTTATGAAAGGGGAGAGTAAGAGAGGAATGAGTGAAGGGAGGGAGGGAGGGAAGAAGGTGGGAAGGAGAAAGAAAAGAAGAAATAGAGGAAGGGAAGGTAAAAGAGAGAAAGAAAAAGAGCAAGAAAGAAAGCTGCAAGCACCCCCCCGAGCCCCCCAGGCCGGCTGCAACCTTTTAAAACACGCGCGCCGCTTCGCAGCTGTCTCCTGAAGCCGAACGCGGAAGTTAGCGTTTGGCTTCAGGAGACAGCTCCTTGGCGCTTGTATCTCGAATTTGGGCTTGTAAGTAGAACAAAAATATCTCTCCCCTCCCAGCTCTTATCTCGAGTTGCTCTTAAGTAGAGCAGCTCTTATGTCGGGGTTCCACTGTATATACATAAGTTCCATTCAAGTATTCATCAGAAACATTGTATCAGTAAGAAGCAGCTTGTTTCCAGACAGAAGATGAATTAGCTAGCTTTTTTCCCCTCCAGTTTGCTGTAGAAAGCCATTATGTAATCTGATTCAATTTAATAAACTTCCTAATAATTTTGATACATGTGCTGTATTTTCTTATACCTAAGTAAACCCAGCATTTCCCGTCCCCCACTGTTCTTTCCTTCTGCCTCTGACTTCTGATTTACCAGAGACTCTAGTAAGTTTGCCTTAGCAATTTAATCAAATAAACTTAAGATACAGTATATAATTCTAGACTATTATATTCTGCTAAATTATAAAGGAGGAAGAAGTGGTATGAGCATGAAGCTTTTTCATAATGTCTTAAATTATGGCATGGTGTATATAGGCAGGCATACTGAATCATGAAAATTGCATATCCTGGAAAATAGGAGTTTTGAGATGGCAAACTATAATTTAGTCAGGTGAAACTATATGGTTTTGAGGGCACTACTTCCACTTAAATGCAAACATTCTGATCTATTTAAATTGATAGTTCAAAGTACAGTTAAACAATACAAGTAATTTGTAAGGTGCTCAGAAGTTTTTGTGTGGAAATCTTTAACTAATAAAACTCTTAATTTGTAGAAGATAAGCTGCCATACACAATTCCTATTTGGGTGTATTCTTTATCATTTTTTTAAAAAAGAATTATTATATGAATTCTACAGTTTTATTTTATTTTATCTACCCCTTGAAAGATTTAAGAGTTATACCTGTTGGTATGGAGGTAGAGATATCTAAAATATAACCTACTGAAAGTAAGAGAAGTGAAAAGGAAGTAAAATTGAAATATGCACATAAAACTAGATTGAAAAAGGAGGTGCTGGCTGACAATTGATATTGCCGATAAATTAGAACCCATCTTAATTAAGAAAGAATATATCACTGAGATCTGCAAATTGATTAAACAAATAGTGCATAGATAACAATTTACTAGTTGGAATCTACTATCTTTTTGAATACATGACCTTAAGTAGCAAATAAATATTGAGAAATATTTGTGTGACTGACTTACATTTAGTTTGTGTTGTATTTTCCATATACAGGATTGAATTGAATTTTTGTTGGGTTGATTAAGTAACACACTACTGTCTCATAATGAAAAGTAGTTTTTAATTAAATCTGCTAAGTACTGGTCATTAGAGCAATGCTTGTATTGAACATTGTCTTCATTGTGGGCATTATTTTCTGCTTTGTGTTTATAAAGTTGAGAGAAGAATAAATAAAGCATTGATGACTAGCATAAAATATTTTGTAAATATTGGAAAAATTTTGATAAACTATGAGTGGAAATGTTAAACATACTAATATAAAGGAAAATATTAAAATATTTAGAATATTTGTGTTTTCAATAGATATATTAAGGTTTGTCTCAATTCAAGGATGCAAAAATGTGCAATCTTTTTTGCAGTCTTCTGACTGAACGGGGCAAAATGTCCAATGTTTAGGGGGGCATTTATTGGAATTTGGATAAGTTCAAGTGAAAAAAGGATTTGTTCTGCTTTGCAGAAATGAGGACAATCATGTCACTCCTTAAATTGTTCTCTACAGCCTCCAGCCCTCACTTATTTTAGAAGTTTGACCTTTAAGGTTAAAGTCTGGAGTGGCCTTAGGTCAACAGAAGTTGCACACTCTTGTCTTAATTTGAAGACTGATTTCTCAACACACCTCAATTTTTCTTCAGTTACTCATTTGGAAAAAAAATGCATTGTTAGTACTGCTTTGGACAACAGCATTTAAAATATTCTTCTTCTGGATTCCTGTTTTTTTTTTAAAAAATCTTATCGTAGACACTCCTTCTTGTGATTGACATGCATATATAACGTATTTGTTTTTCTAGTCGGTTACTAAATATAATTTGATATTAAATTGTGGTATTTGCATTTTGGAAAAAAGTGAAATACATGAAGGATTTAAATGCAATTTTGATAGCAGTGACCCTCATATACTTCCTCTGTATTTGCTTTGAATTTGCGTTTGGGTGTCGGGTTTTTTTAGGGGGGGTGATGGTGTTTGAGTAATAGTCAGTATTCGTAGCTATATTAAAACATTTATTGTTTTCAAATTGTAGCTTTCTAGAATTTGAGTTGATGTAAGTTAGCCCATTAGCTTACTGAAGTTTCTAAAATGTTGGGAAACCGATGGGATATTTCATTTACTCACTAATTTCTTCTCTAATTATTCTGTCCAGATAATACATTTTGCTCCCTCTCTGTGTATTTAAATGTGTCAGTATTAATAGCAACAGTTCATTAAAGATGAATTATTATATAAAGCCTATATTTTCATCTACCTTTCTTGCAATCTCTTCTTCGAACTGTGTCTCATAGTTGCCTTTCCCTAAAGTACCAGTTCAGAACATGGACTGCATGGTTTCATTATTTTCTATTCTAAAAAAGATTGTTTCTGCTCTAATCTTAATTGTTTTTCTCAGAGAATAGCTCTCCATTTTATAATGTTCCAAATAAATATATTGAACCATGCCACATTGTCTAAGTAATGGAAATATCAGAAGTAAATATCTAATATTTTAAATTGTTTTTGTTTTAGGTAGTTTTTCTTGATTCTCAAAATAGTCAATCTTTAAAGTATAAATGTATATTAATAATACATGACATCATTACTAAAGCAATATATTCATGTCATAATGAACATTATGACCAAAAACATCCAATTTTAAAAGTTTCTTTGTTCCCTTAAATGCAAGTTTAAAAAGTTTAAGATCTTGAGGAATTAACCTGCAGCCCTTACAGCTCTCTTGATGTGGAAATGGGAGTTCAGTACATGTGGAGGTTACTTGGTTTGATGAAAGGGTTCGTGATGCTTTAATACTATGGTTGTTTACTTAGCATGTATTAAGAAGAGAATAGAATAGAATAGAATTTTATTGGCCAAGTGTGATTGGACACACAAGGAATTTGTCTTGGTGCATATGCTCTCAACGTACATAAAATAAAATATACATTTGTCAAGAATCATGTGGTACAACACTTAATGATTGTCATAGGGGTCAAATAAGCAATGAAGAAGCAATATTAATAAAAATCTTAGGATATACGCAACAAGTTATAGTCATACAGTCAACATGGGAGGAAATGGGTGATAGGAATGATGAGAAAAACTAGTAGAATAGAAGTGCAGATTTAGTAGAAAGTCTGACAGTGTTGAGGGAATTATTTGTTTAGTAGAGTAATGGCGTTCGGGAAAAAACTGTTCTTGTGTCTACCCTGTTTCCCCGATAGTAAGACACCCCCGATTGTAAGACGTATCGGGGGTTTCAGGGGGGTCGGCTAATATAAGCCGTACCCCGAAAGTAAGACATATGTCTTACTTTCGGGGAAACACGGGGGTATTGCCGCCTCCCTCTCATCTAGCTGCGCGCCGCCTCCTGCCCACGTCCGCACCGTCCCCCTCTCCATACGTAGCTGCGTCTGCCACCTCCCTCTGATCTTAATGAGCGCCGCCTCCTGCCCACTTCCGCGCCGCCCCTCCTCCATACGTCACCGCGCCGTCCCCCTCTCCATACGTCACCGCGCCGTCCCCTGCACTTGTCACTGCTGCCTCCTGCTTAAAATACGGTAATGCACACAGTATTAATCATACATCAGTAAAACATACACACTGGGATACTGGGGTATCATCTGCTGTTTTGTGGTGAATACAATACTGTTCAGGTTGTTAATAAATGTTAATTTTATGGTTAAAACAAAAAATTTTGACAATTTTTTTTCCAATATAAGACATACCCCGAAAGTAAGACATAGTGGGGCTTTTGGGGATAAAAAGAAAGTAAGACACTGTCTTACTTTCGGGGAAACACGGTAGTTGTCTTGGTGTGCAGTGCTCTGTAGCGACGTTTTGAGGGTAGGAGTTGAAACAATTTGTGTCCAGGATGTGAGGGGTCAGTAAATATTTTACCCGCCCTCTTTTTGACTCGTGCAGTATACAGGTCCTCAATGGAAGGCAGATTGGCAGCAATTGTTTTTTCTGCAATTCTGATTATCCTCTGAAGTCTGTGTCGGTCCTGTTGGGTTGCAGCACCAAACCAGACAGTTATAGAGGTGCAGATGACAGACTCAATGATTCCTCTATAGAACTGAATCAGCAGCTCCTTGGGCAGTTTGAGCTTCCTGAGCTGGCGCAGAAAGAACATTCTTTGTTGTGCTTTTTTGATGATGTTTTTGATGTTAGGTGACCATTTTAGGTCTTGAGATATGATAGAACCTAGAAATTTGAAGGTCTCTACTGTTGATACTGTGTTGTCTAGTATTGTGAGAGGTGGAAGGGTTTCTCTTAAAGTCTACCACCATTTCTATGGTTTTGAGTGTGTTCAGTTCTAGATTGTTCTGGTCACACCACAAGGATAGTTGTTCAACTTCCCGTCTGTATGCAGATTCATCATTGTCTCGAATGAGTCCGATCACTGTTGTATCATCTGCAAACTTCAGTAGTTTAACAGATGGATCGTATGAGATGCAGTCATTAGTGTATAGAGAGAAGAGAAGTGGTGAGAGTACACAGCCTTGGGGGGCACCTGTGCTAATTGTACATATATCTGATGTGATTTTTCCTAGCTTCACCTGCTGCTTCCTGTCTGTTAGGAAGCTTGTGATCCACTTACAAGTGTGTTCAGGTACCGCTAGCTGATTTAGTTTGGTTAAGAGAAATAGATCTTTCACTTCCTTTTCTGTGATCACTAGGGGTTGTAAACACAATGGGATGGGTTCAATTGTAGAAGATTTAGCTGTTGTTGGTGTGTCTGGGATGGAGGTTGTGCACATAATGGTTGAGGTTTCTTTTCAAACCTGCAGTAGAACACATTCAGGTCATCTGCCAATTGCTGATCTCCTTCAGCTTGGGAAGGTGGTTTGCTGTAACAGGTGATGTTTTTGAGAGTTTTCCACATGTTTGCTGGTTCATTTGTTGAGAATTGATTCTTGAGCTTTTCAGAGTAGTTCCTTTTTGCTGCTCTGATCTCCCTTGTTAATATATTTCTGGTCTGATTGTACAGCATTCTATCACCTTTTCTGTAGGCTTCCTCTTTGGAATGACGTAACTGCTTGAGTTTGGCTGTGAACCAAGGTTTATTGTTACTGTATATTTTCAAGTTCCTGGTTGGTACACATAGGTCTTCACAGAAGCTGACATATGATGTTACAATATCTGTTAGTTCATCTAGATCTGCAGAAGTGTCTTTAAAAATATTCCAGTCTGTGCAGTCAAAGCAAGCCTGTAGCTTTAACTTTGCTTCCTCAGTCCAAGTCCTCACTGATTTAATTATTGGTTTTGTGGCTTTAAATCTTTGTTTGTAAGCAGGTACAAGGTGAATCATGCAATGATCAGAATGGCCCACAGCTGCTCTTGGTAAAGCCCTGTATGCATTTTTTTACAGCTGTGTAACAATGGTCTAAGATATTATTGCCTCTGGTGGGACAATTTACATGTTGAAAGTATTTTGGTAGCTCATCTCTTAAGTTTGCCTTGTTAAAATCTCCCAAAATAATGGCCAGTGAATCAGGGTATTTGGCTTCAGCCTCCATAATCTGATCAGCTAGGGTTTTTAGTGCCTTTTGTACAGATGCTTGGGGAGGGATGTAAATTGTAGAAATTAAGAAGGAATGAATCTCACGAGGAGAATAAAAGGGTTTGCAATTAATAATTAAAGACTCCAAGTTTTCATCACAGAATTTTTGTATAATGGTGATGTCTTGAGACCAGCTGTTGTTGATATATATACATAAGCCTCCTCCCTTTTCCCCCCCTGATAATTCTGCATTCCGATCACCCCGAAACATTTGAAAGCCCGGTAAATGCATACTGTTATCATCAATTTCCTCGTTTAGCCAGGTTTCAGTAAAGCATAGGGCAGATGCGTTGTGAAAATCAGAATAGCATCTATTTAAGAGCAGTATTTCATCCATCTTGTTGGCAAGTGAACGTAAATTGGTAAGAAAGATAGAAGGGAGCGGTTGTTTTTTAATTCCCTTGTTCCTTAGTCTATTTAAAATTCCCGCCCTTTTACCTCTTCATCTCTGCCGGCTGCGTATGTTTTTGGTGATCCATGGTTGCCGGGAAATGGCTTCCTCCTGTGCTAAAATCTCCTCCGCGTTTGTAAAGACAGGTGGGGTTGAAGTTGCAGATAGCTGCTCCTTAAAGAAATGTTCTTTAATTCTTAGCAGATGGTCTCTTGAGTAGGAAATCCGTTGAGAATTGCAGGGAATAGTAGAAAATGAAAAAACTGTTTGAGAGCATTTCACCGAGGCAGCCTTTGTCGGCGCCATCTTGTATGCTTATATATATATATATACTAATACACGTACTAATATATATTAAGACGCCATTTCTCCTAGATTAGCTATATTTACTTGATTATAAACTCTGAATCCAGAAGAATACTGTCCTGCTGTGTTACAAATTAAAGGCAGATATGCATAATTCATCAGCGTACATCCTTTATTTTTTGCATACTGTTTACCACAATTCACCAACACATTCAATTTACATGGATAAAAAAGTAATGATCTGTTCTGTGGTGATTAGAAATTGATACTTTTAATAGCTGGGACACAGTATGGTGACAAAGGTTACTATTGATATTATAAGTCTTCAATAAACTAAAATAAGGGGAAAAGGTACTCATGTAAGGTGGCAGTGGAAAAAGTCGGAGGGATCAGGGGTTTTAATCCAATGTCTCATTTTTTAAAATGACTACTTACAGGAAAAAGAAGAAAGTGCGCTCTCCCCCCCCCCCCATTTATGTGTGGGAGAGGCATTTTAATGGTGAGGATGGAGTGAAAAGCCAATATAATAGCATTACCATGAATCTCTTGATGAGAGATGAGAGAAAAGGTGTAACTACCCTTTTAAAACACAATTTGAAGAATTAGGTACTTACTTGGTCTGAAGATTAGCTGAGCATCTCTGTGAGTTTGCCTTTTTAAAAATTAGAGCTGCCTTTATGTTTCTTATTGTGTACTTCTACATCAATAATCTAGCCATGTAAGAAGTATTTTAATAATGCTTGTTGCCTTTCTCTGGAAAATCTAGAAATGGGACTTATGGCTAGTCCTCACTTATTCATCCTAATAGGGACAGTCAACTTCATCATTGAGTAATGTGGTCATTAAATGAAACTTCTACTTAGTAATAGCAATTCCAGAACTCCTGATTATGGTTGTGAAGCAAGACATCACATGACCATGACTTGCAACCACCTGCTAATTTCCCCATTGATTTTGCTTATCAGAAGCTGTAAAAGCACAGATGATAATTATGGGACTGTGGGAGGTTGTGACCATTAAAAATGTATAAATGTTGCTAAGTGTCTGCATTGTGATCATATGACTGCAGAGACGCTGCAGTGGTTGTAATTGAGAGGACCTGTCATAAATCACTTTTTACAATACTGTCATAACTACAGTTGCTAAACAAATGGTCTAAATGAGGACTATCTGTTTAATCTTCAAAACTATGTTCTAAAAGGGATATGAGAACTAGTGTTCTCATGAGAACACTAATTCTCATATCCCCTTTAGCTTATTAGATTGTTATTGTATTCTTTTATGTTTCTCCCATTTATATGTAAGTGGAGACAGAGTTAGAAACCTGTATAAGTTGTCTGTTTAATTAAACATGCTAAAAATTGAATGAAATACAATTAATTTATGTTATATTTGTTTTGAAAATGAATGTGAAATATTTCATCTATTTTTATTTACCAATCCATGGGCATTGGAAACATGCTGGAAAATGTTCACCTTAGTTCTATTAGCCAGAATAATTTTATGAACAAATGTTATGGTTAAAACACTTAAAAATATGTACTCATATGTATGAGTATGTAATATGGTTGTCTGTGACATAAAATAAGGAATATCATACTGAGTGTTTATTTTTGGCACCACAAATCTTGAGGATATATCATAAATGCCTCTTATAGGACACATTGAACAATGAATACTCGTAATGTTTTATTCTGACCTGGTGTAATAATATTATGTGATTAGAAATGTTATTAGTTGGGGTTTATGAATTCTGTGTATGGAATTATTCTGGCTCATTTATACATGCACGTACAGTTTGAAAGCACAGATTCTGCATGGATTTTGGTAGCTTTAAAGACTAACCCTGAATTTGGAGAGGCTATGAGAAAATCAATTTTACTGACTATTCTTTATATCTAATTAAAGCTAATAAAACTTAATTGCCAAATTCTAGGAAGCTTATATTCAGAAGATAAGAAGGGATTAACTACAGCTCTGATTACTGGACTTGAGATAATGAAAAATATATTGTTGCTGCTTTTATTATTTGATTTTAATTTAATGTTGATACCCAGTATGGGTAGAAAGGATGCAGACCTCAAGCTGTAGCTCTGTATGATCATGAATTATGCATATCAGTCTAGTTCCAATAGAGCAGACCAATGTTAATCTGGATTCAGAATGGATAATAAAGTCAGTGTGTCTAATCTATTTGTAATCCTGTCTGAGGACAATCTACACAATACTATTACCCTCTGTCACTTATATATCAGAAGACTATGGCCTTGTTTTAGTACTTCAGCTGAAATGATGAAACTGAAAATAGGATTGTATATATTTATTCTTTCCCTCTTCAAATCTTTTCAAAAATCTGGAAGTATAACTTGTTTTAAACTAGAAATTATAGTGTAATAATAAATGAATAGTCATATTTAAAGATTGGAAGAAAGCACACGTACCAAGATGCATAAGTGATCAAGAGGTAGGAATGAGGATCTATCCAAAGTTAATTACATGTAGTCTTCACTTAACAATCTTAACTAAGATAGGCAATTCCATTGCTAAACAAAGTGGTTGTCGAGGAAAAAAATCACATAACTGTCTTGTTTAGTGACAGCAGTTCCAGAGTCCCTGTTGCTGCTGTTAAGCAAATTCCAGGCAGTATTTAGATAAAGATTGCCCTGATCCACGTCATCTCAACCCCCAGCCTCAGTTCTTCCAAGGCAAGCGACTGCCTTCCTTTCAGCTTCCCAGATCCATCTACCGGTATCTACCTCCCATCTTTGCTCCTCCCTCTTTAGCTGAGATAAAGAGGCCACTGTATGCCTTCCTCACTGACCACCTCCATGGACCTTTCGCTCTGGTTTTTTCCTTGGCGTGATGGTCATATTCTCCCTCCCCTCTGCCACTCCGTGAAAGAGTGCTGTGTCATGCCCTACAGCATAGCAAATATTCCTGTTGCCTCAGTATAGCAAAAAGCCTAGTGTTGCAGTGGCAAGATACACCTGCCTAGGAATTCACCTCCTTCCACCCTCCTTTAACAGTTTACATAAGCGAGAAGAACCCCATTCTCATTAATTGATAATAAGAGATCTTTGTTTTTCTGTTATTGTTTATACTAATTATATTAAACATTGTCCTTCATTGCTTTATTTTGTTTAAGGTAGAAATGTAATTCTAATGGATACTTTTTCTTGTATTCTAACTATATAGGAAGTTGTTATTATTATTTATTAAATTTGTATGCTGCCCCTCTCTGTAGACTCGTACTTAAGAACATAGTTTAACTGGATAGAACAGAACCAGATTTTAATAGCAATCCAGCTTTGTATAATCATGCCCCCAAATGTGTGATACTTATACTCAGATTTGCACACAATTCCACAAAAACCTGGACCCACAATTTGAAAATCCCTGTTTTGCTATCATATGGATTGCTTTGAATGGAGTTCTCAATAAGCCTTTTTGTATCTTGTATAATCTAAATAGTTGGTAGCAAGACATGGCTGGCCCTCTTCATCCCACCAGGTATTTACAATTCCCTACCTATGTTTTCATTTAAAATTAAGCACTTTTAGCTCATATATCTTGGTGTGTCCTGTTCATAATCTATTTGGCATATACATTTCCTTCTATGGTCTCTTTGGTCCCATATACTGCTGTATGTATCTGGGTTACTTCATCCTCAGGGTGATTAAAACAGTTTCAGCCCCTTCCATTAATTATGATTCATCTGAAAACAGAAGCTCCCTGCTCTCTTAAGGATTAATTACATCAGTATATGCACATTACAACAAGTCATTGGCTTTTATAAAAAATATTTGTTGCTAATGAGGTGAGAAGAGGACATGGAAAGGAGCCAACACTTTGTAAACTATAATTTAGTAAGTTCTGATAAGCTATGCCTAAGTTTAAGGTGGGTGGTAATTGTATGAGAATAAACGTATTATTAAAATATATTCCGGCTTAATAGTAAATGCATCTGCTTTTCCACCCATTTCTTTAAAAAAAAACAAGGATGAACTAATTTATTTAAATAAATAAATTGTGATGTATGTCATCATTTTTCAAGTAAGCTCTTTTAAAAATATAAATATGAAATTTCTCATTGCACAGACAATACTGTTTTGCAAACAATTTATTCTGTATAGATTATAACTATGATCATCAAATGTATGTCATTCCTTTCTTGCTATAATCTACTTCTGAAATGTGGGAGTGAGAAATCAATTGTCAATGGTGTTTTTTCATAAAAGAACTTGTTCACATGTCTATGCGATATAAGTATGAAAATCTATCTGCATAAAAAATCAGATACATCACTGAAGTTTGATTGAAAAAATATTAAGGGAACTGATTTTTTAAATGTACTTTTCAATTTAAATGTAGCTTAATTTTTAATTATAACTTAATCTCCTATACCTAGAATTTCATTAATCTTCTTACACTGTAATTTGAAGAACTAGGAACAATATACGTTAAGTCTGTTATAATCCATCTAGGCAGTTGAGGCAAACAGGTGTAACAAGACAAAGTTTTCTAGATCACATTGAAAAATTCAAAATAAAAATATTCCAAAATTTAGATAGCATCCTTCTATGAGACCTTAAGGAACTAAAAAATGGCATTGATAATGTACAGTTTGGCAAAAATACATTCTTAAAATCTTGAATTGTGTCTCAGGATTGGAAAGTAGCCAGCGTAACTCTAATGTATAAAAATGGATCCAAGGGGATTCTAGAAACTGCAACTAAATTACCTTAAACGTTTCCAAACAAACGGGCAAAAAACAAAAATCTAAAGCATACAGAGGTCTATGACTTGCTGAGGAAAAAGCAATGAATACAGCTTGGGCAGGCTGAGGATACTGTCTCATTAACTTGTTTGTCTTCTTTAAATGTGTTAACAAGAATATACAGTTACTCAAGTTACTTCAATTCTTTTTGAGTCATCGAGTGTATCTTTGGCTTTGGGAGCATAGCCCCCAGCTCAAACTATGTCGGGCTGTGCTCCCAAAGCCAGGGATGTGCTTGATGACCTCAAAAGAATTGAATTATGTTAGCCTAGAGTTAATGTGACAAATAATCAGAAAGTCCAATTTTCTTTAAAAAGAACATATTTAGGACACCCATGACTTGGATAACTGAGAAGACCTATAAAGATTATTCATCTCCAAGGGCATAATATAGGACAGTGTCTTACTTTCTTTTTATCCCCAAAAGCCCCACTATGTCTTACTTTCGGGGTATGTCTTATATTGGAGGCGACCGGGGAGGCGACCGGCGGTGAACGGGAGAAGCCGGCGCTGCTGCTGCTTCGGAGCCGCTCGCAGGCAAAGAGCGAACGAGAAACTTTCCCCGGATCTTTTTTCCCAGCGACGCGATCTGGAGGAGGAGAGATCCTGCACCCGCCGGGTGGGGGGGGAGGTGGGGAAAAAAGTGCCGGAGCGATAGCGCTTGGGCGGGGAGACGCTTCGAAGCGGGGGGTTGGTGTCAGTCTGGGGAGCCGACCGGCGGCGAACGGGAGAAGCCGGCACTGCTGCTGCTTCGGAGCCGCTCGCGGGCAAAGAGCGAACGAGAAACTTTCCCCGGATCTTTTTTCCCAGCGACGTGATCTGAAGGAGGAGAGATCCTGCACCCGCCGGGTGGGGGGGGGAGGTGGGAAAAAAAGCGCCGCAGCGATAGCGCTTGGGGGGGAGACGCTTCGAAGCGGGGGGTTGGTGTCAGTCTGGGGAGGCGAGCATGGGCACTCTTGAGATGGTCATTTAAGTGCGATCAACGCCCATAAATCACTTCTTCCACTTTGAACGGTCACCAAACGAACCGTTGTAAGTCGAGGACTGCCCGTACAAACCTGCCTCCTTCCAGCCCACCAACCTTTCAGAAGCGGGTTTACCACATACTCGGTATGCAGCCACTGGCATCGCAGCTCCTTCTGGACCGTCTCCATGAAGATCTTGTTCTGGCTTACTGGGTCCAATGGTTCCTTTACGCCCCCTTTAAACGCAGCCATGAGGCCTTCCTTGGCTCGCTATCAGGACCTCCGTCGATGTTGTCTCCGGCCGTATCCAGGGGCGGAGATGGTCGCTTTCTGGTCTCCCAGCTAGTGACTTAAATGAAGGTGGCAAGCCGGGAATTCTGACTCCGCCTTGCCTCTTTTCATTGGCTGAAAAAATTAAAGCTCAACGCAAGCCGGGATCTCTAACTCCGCCTCTCCTCTTTTTCATTGGCTCAAAAATTAAAGCTTCCCCAAGGCTGATTGGTGGTTGCGGCCGGTGGAAAAATATTTGAATCCCGCAGCGCGAGTCAGGCAACTTGAACGTGAGAAATGTCTCTTTCAAACCCGGCTCGGTCGACGGCGGGCTGAAGAAGTGATCTGCACCGCAACCCAATGCGTGGTTTGAGTGGATCCCGATCTCGGGTCTTTGTCATGTTTGCGTGTCCGCTCTCTCGGCTTCACCCCGCAGAATGCGACTGGCGGAAGACTCGGAGCTGGATGGGCGGATTCGCTGCACGGTGGCAGTGGAGCATCTGGGCGTGGCGGCCCCGAACCGGCTGCTGCTGCGAGATGCCTGGGTCCACCTCGGGCGGAACGAGTTTCGCGAACTGGTCTTGCAGGTGACGAGCGCCTCGGGTCTGGCCCGTCTCCAGACCTTCCCTCTGCAGCCGAACGAACTGCGCCTGTTCACGCGTTTCGTGAAGGAAGGGAAGAGCTCAATCTGGTTGGGGGCCCCGGGTTCCAGTTACGTGCAGGTGCTGCTCTCCAACTGCCCTCCGGATTGCTTGCGTTGCTTCGTTCAGACGTTGCGCGTCAAATTTGAAGCAGCCCAGCGCGCAGGGCGGCCGGTGGCTGAGTGGACCAAGCCGCCACCCGCTCGGCTTGCTTCGGACCAGCGCCGTCCTTCGCTTTGCCAAGCCGGGGAAGAGCCGGTGGCGGCGAGGCGAAGGACGGCGCTGGTCCGAAGCGAGCCGAGCGGAGGGGAGCGCCGTCCTTCGCCTCGCCACCACCGCCTCCTCCCCGGCTTGGCAAAGCGAAGGACGGCGCTGGTCCGAAGCGAGCCGAGCGGGCGGCGGCTTGCAGCGAAGGCGCTCGTCCCAGCAACCGACACGCTTCCCCGACACGCGTCTGGAGGGGAGTAGCCGCTCTGCGCAGTTGGGCAGCCCCACCTGCCTGCCGAAAAGGAGGCGGGCGAAGGAGGGCGCAGCTCCAGCCGCCTGCTTGGCTCGCTTCGGACCAGCGCCGTCCTTCGCTTTGCCAAGCCGGGGAAGAGGTGGTGGCAGCGAGGCGAAGGACGGCGCTGGTCCGAAGCGAGCCGAGCGGGTGGCGGCTTGCAGCGAAGGCGCTCGTCCCAGCAACCGACCCGCACCGAGGGAAATCCTTTGTGCCTTGCCGCCGAGCTCTCCCACCTGCTCGGTGGCCGCAAGCCTCTCCCTGCCACCGCGCTGCCGATGGAACCGCCGCCAGGGCTGCTGCTGCGCTGCCGAGCAGATCAGCTGCTGGGCGGCCAAAGAAACCTTCCCTGGGTCTTCCCGACGTCATCGGACTCCCCCCCCCGCAATACCCCCATGTTTCCCCGAAAGTAAGACATATGTCTTACTTTCGGGGTACGGCTTATATTAGCCGACCCCCCTGAAATCCCCGATACGTCTTACAATCGGGGGTGTCTTACTATCGGGGAAACACAGTAGATTCTATTTGAAAAGAGGACATGGTTCAGTTTCCAAGTAAAACTCTTATTTCCAGTTATACCTACTCTAGATCTCAAGAAAGAGGTGGGAAGATGTAAGCGCCCTGAGTCTCAGGAGAAGGGCGGCAGAGAAATCAAATAAATAAATAAATAAACAAACAAGCAAACAAACAAATAAATAAATAAATAAATGTGAATGTTATGTGCTTTATTACTTTATCAAAAACTGTTGAATAATCTGAGCAGTCATGGGATAGCACGGGACATTGTCTGAGATGGTCTGATGACTAGTTGAATAATAGAAAATAAAGCATAGGATTAGATGGACACTTTTCACAATGTAAGAAGATAAGTGATTTCTCCCAATAATCTGTTTTGGGCTAGTTAATCCAAAGGTCCTTTCTGACTCTGTTATTCTATTAATCTTCATCTATTAAATGATTTAGTGTCAGGCATATTCCATTATAAGTAGAAAAAAAGCACAAATAAACCATGAAGAGCTCCAAAGGAATCTCTTTTTACTTGGTGACCAGGTTACTAAATGGTAAGTATAATTAAATGTCAACAAGTGTCATGCCTATTGAAGCTAGGAATCCATGCTTCACTTATAAAATGATGGGGACTGAACTGTCAATGGCCAACCAGGGAAAGGATCTTGTGGTAGTTGTAGATGGTTAAATGAAATCAATCAGTGCAGTATGCAATAGTGTTTAAGAAAGCAAATCTTCTGCTAGGTCATCAGAAAAGGGATGAGACACAGTAATTCAGCTGATATTACAATGCCCCAATCCAAATTTATTGTGCAGCTACATCTGAGAGAGAGATTGTGGATCTGGAGAAAGGGCAGAAAAGAGTAACACACACAGTCACACACTATCTAGTTTCAGTTCAATACTGTGCATGAATTTTGAAAAGCAAAATCAACTTAGACTGCACTTAGTTTTCTGCCTCCGCATCTTTTGGCACATACCAACATCAGAAAGTCAAGGAAATTGCTGAGTGTTGGAGATCTCTTGATGTTATAGGCAGAAAGCTGTAGCTGATTGCATCATCTTGCACAAGTCAGTAGCTGATGCAGAATTCCAAAGGGATAGCTGGTAGCAAGGGAACCTAGACAGTGGCGTTGTTGCAATGCTTGGCTGACGCAACAACAGCCTCTATTGAAGAGGCGGTGTGTGGCTTAAATGGGCATCACTGGTGGTACTGATAGAGTTTACTCTTTGCACCATAGCATAGCATTTAGAAACAAGACTTTGTTTTTAAGTATGTTGTTTAAGCTGCCTTTGCTGGGGTGGTGTGACTCCGATTGTTCTCAGGCCAGGTATATTTCTAATTTCTCTCCCCAGGAGATCAATCAAACAGATGATAGACATTGTTGGTTGTTCAGTTTGAAGGACCTTTCCTATTGCTTTTTGTGCTAGATGGTTTGCAATTTTCCCCTGACAATGTATCTCTCTATTACTCTCTATAGCTGAGGTTGTCTCCCTGTTTGGCATTTCCTCTTTTGGTAATTGTATGCATTATTTTATTGTTTATTCATACTGTGTGTGCACATATATAAATTTTTAGTGTGTAGTCGGGAAACAAAGCCATTTCTCTGAAGTCATTTGCAAGCAGAGATAAAATTAAATCATAGAAATTTCCAGAACACAAACAACTTACTGGCTGCCTTGCCTTCCCCAAAACATTCAGTGTATCCTTTTTCAACAAAACATTTGTTGAACTGACAGAACTGTGATATGGTGGATAAGAAGGGGATGTCTGGTATAATGGAAGCAATCCGTCTTTAAAATATGACAGGTACACCAGGACTCCTATAACAGAAGGCAACTGGTGCCGACGGGTCAAAGCAGATCAAGGGGAAAAGCAGCAGAAGTTGAAGCTTTAGTGATGAGTCACTGAATACATAGGCCTGACAGGATTCACGAACTTGACATTCTGGTTGCATTAGTAACTGAAAAGTTGCCTTTGTATGGTATGTGATTCCATTTGAGACATTTTGAATACAGATATGAATCAAATGGCTTTAGACAGGTTATTGAAAGGAAAGGAAATGTAAGGATAAAGAGATGAAGAAGAAGTCACCAATCCAAATAAGTGATAGTACATGCATGCGTGCAAGCAAGCTGAGGCTGAATCACAGAAATAGTGGATAGTGTACTTGACGAGGCATGTGGACACAGGGTACTTGTGGGGTCTTTTTATTGGATAGTTTTGGGTTCTTGTTCATTCAGTCTCATGTCCAAGGTGAGCTTCTGTATTATTGCACTCAATAAACCAGTTTTTAGAGAAATCTGATTTGTCTCGGAGTGCTGACTTGGTTGGGTTCATCAGTCGGAACCTTGACATTGAGATTTGAATGCTAGGTTAAAGTAGCTTAGAATGTTGTTTTCCTGTACTTGTAACCCATTTTGTCAGAGTAAGTTTGAGGATCAAACTGCATATTACATGGAATTCTGTATCTCATATTCTGAATTTTTAATATTATATTTTTAAGTTAGCTGCAGTAAGGATAGAAGGAAGAAATAGGTGGGGAAAGAGTGTTTAATCCTATAGTTTTCCATATCAGTCGTTTCTTTTAATATTTTTTAAAAAAAACATTTCCCCAAAGAATTAGTGGTAAGATGTTCAAATAAAAATGTTCAAATAACAAAACCTTCTAGCTGTTTTCACTACATGATTCTTTTTTCTGCATTGAAAATTTTCTAGATTTTGGAAGTATTGTAACTTTAAGATTATGAGTTTCGGCTTCTTTTGAAGGGACAGCGTTTGGATATACAGTGGTACCTCAAGATACGAACTCCTCGTCTTATGAACAACTCGTGATACGAACCAGGGGTTCAGAAAAATTTTGCCTCTTCTTACGAACTTTTTTCGAGTTACGAACTGGCGTTCGGAGACTGCTGGGAAGCCGCGCGGCTGTTTTAAAAGGTGACAGCCGGGCGGCAGGGCTTCCCAGAAGCCTCCCGAACGCTGGTTCGTAACTCGAACAAAGTTCGTAAGAAGAGGCAAAATTTTTCTGAACCCCGGGTTCGGTTCGGGAGGTTGCTGGGAAGCCCCCCAGCCCGGCTGTCACCTTTTAAAACAGCCACGCGGCTTCCCAGCTGTCTCCCGAAGCCGAACGCGGAAGTTTGGCTTTGGCGTTCGGCTTCAGGAGACAGCTGGGAAGCCGCGCGGCTGTTTTAAAAGGTCGCAGCCGGCCTGGGGGGCTTCCCAGCACCTCCCCGAACCCCGAACCCAGGTTCGGGGGGGTGCTGGGAAGCCCCTCAGGCCGGCTATCACCTTTTAAAACAGCCGCGCGGCTTCCCAGCAGTCGCCGAAAGCCATTTTTTTGCGGGGGTTTTTTGGGTTGCACGGATTAATTGACTTTACATTGTTTCCTGTGGGAAACAATGTTTCGTCTTACGAACCTTTTGTCTTACGAACCTCCTCCTTGCACCAATTAAGTTCGTATCATGAGGTATTACTGTACAGTGTTCCCTCGATTTTCGAGGGTTCGAACTTCACAAAAAGTCTATACCACGGTTTTGCAAAAATATTAATTAAGAAATACTTTGCGGGTTTTTTCCCCTATACCACAGTTTTTCCTACCCGATGACGTCATATGTCATCACCAAATTTTCATCAACTTTTAATAAATATTTTTTTTTAATAAACTTTAATAAAGAAACATGGTGAATAATAATCTAAATGGTTGCTAAGGGAATGGGAAATTGCAATTTAGGGGTTTAAAGTGTTAAGGGATGGCTTATGATACTGTTCATAGCCAAAAATAGTGTATTTACTTCCGCATCTCTACTTCGCGGAAATTCAACTTTCACGGGCGGTCTCAGAACGCATCCCCCGCGAAAATCGAGGGAACACTGTATAGTATTCTCTTTTCTGTTTTACTAGGTTATAATTGTTTTTCTGGTTCGCTGGCTGCCCTTTACCTTTTCAGATTTGGCAAATTGTGACAGAATATTGCATCATAGAGCTGAATCAGACTTCATAGCTCTTTGTTGTCAAGGTAGGCAATTGCATCTGAACACTTGTTTACATATTTAATAACAGCTTCCAAGCTACTTCATTTTAGAAAGAACTAGCTAAGCGTCTTAGATATAGATTTAATCCATATATTAAATATAAAATGAGTAAGCAAAATCAGAGTAGTCTACTTTTATTATTATGACCATAAGCCCACAAATCCAATACAAATAAAACATGTGAGTGAATGGAGGGATAGATCGATAGATTAATGTATAAGTAAACTTTACAAATCTGTAACCTGTTGGGCTATCCTCTGAGAGAAAGTAGTACAATTGGATATGGCCAGAATGAATATTAAATTTTAGGCTGACTATATTTTTTATCCCAGTGGTGGATGATCCTAAATTAATATTTTCTTACATAAACAGATTTTTTATTTATTTATATTTTGATTTGATTTGATTTGATTGATTTGATTTGATTTGTATGCCGCCCCTCTCCTTAGACTCGGGGCGGCTAACAACAGTAATAAAACAACATGTAACAAATCTAATATTTAAAATAACTAAAAATCCTTATTAAAAACCAAACATACACACAAATATACCATGCATAAATTGTATAGGCCTGGGGGGAATGAATATCTCAATTCCCCCATGTCTGAAGACAGAGGTGGGTTTTAAGGAGCTTACGAAAGGCAAAGAGGGAGGGGGCAATTCTGATCTCTGGGGGGAGCTGATTCCAGAGGGTCGGGGCCGCCACCGAGAAGGCTCTTCCCCTGGGTCCCGCCAAACGACATTGTTTAGTCGACGGGACCCGGAGAAGGCCATCTCTGTGGGGCCTAACTGGTCGCTGGGATTCATGCGGCAGAAGGCGGTCCCGGAGATATTCTGGTCCAATGCCATGAAGGGCTTTATACGTCATAACTAACACTTTGAATTTTGACCGGAAACTGATCAGCAACCAATGCAAACTGCGGAGTGTTGGTGTGACATGGGCATACCTAGGGAAGCCCATGATTGTTCTCGCAGCTGCATTCTGCACGATCTGAAGTTTCCGAACACTCTTCAAAGGTAGCCCCATGTAGAGAGCGTTACAGTAGTCGAGCCTCGAGGTGAGCAGTGACTCCTGGTCCAAATAGCGCCGAAACTGGTGCACCAGGTGAACCTGGGCAAATGCTCCCCTTGCCACAGCTAAAAGATGTGTCTCTAATGTGAGCTGTGGACTGAGGAGGACGCCCAAGTTGCAGACCCTCTCTGAGGGGGTCAATGATTCCCCCCTCAGGGTGATGGACGGACAGATGGAATTGTCCCTGGGAGGCAAAACCCACAACCACTCTGTCTTATCAGGGTTGAGTTTGAGTCTGTTGACACCCATCCAGACCCCAACAGCCTGCAGGCACCGGCACATCACATCCACTGCTTCGTTGACTGGACATGAAGTGGAGATGTACAACTGGGGTACCATCCGCATACTGATGATACCTCATCCCATGCCCTTGGATGATCTCGCCCAAAGGTTTCATGTAGCTATTAAATAGCAGGGGGGAGAGGACCGACCCCTGAGGCACCCCACAAGGGAGAGACCTAGAGGTCAACCTCTGACCCCTCACTAACACCAACTGCGACCAACCGGAGAGGTAGGAGGAGAACCACTGAAGAACAGTGCCTCCCACTCCCAACCCCTCCAGCCGGTGCAGAAGGATACCATGGTCGATGGTATCGAAAGCCACTGAAAGGTCGAGAAGCACCAGGACAGAGGATAAACCCCTGTCTGAGGCCCGCCAGAGATCATCCATCAATGCGACCAAAGCAGTTTCTGTGCTGTAGCCGGGCCTGAATCCTGACCGCTGAGGGCCTAGATAATCGGTTTCTTCCAAGGACCACTGGAGCTGAAGCGCCACCACCTTCTCAACAACCTTCCCCATAAAGGGAAGGTTGGAGACTGGCCGATAGTTGTTAAGAATGGCTGGGTCCAGGGAAGGCTTCTTGAGGAGGGGGTGCACAAGTGCCTCCTTGTAGGGATCTGGAAAGGACCCCCTCCCCAAAGAAGCGTTGGCAATCTCCTGGACCCAGCTCTGTGTCACCTCCCTGCTGGCCGAGACCAGCCAGGAGGGACACGGATCCAGTAAACAGGTGGCGGAACTCTCAGCTCCAATGGCCTTGTCCACTTCATCAGGTGTCACCAGATCAAACTCTTCCCAGACAGATGGACAAGTAAGGGCCCCAGTCACCTCGACTGACTCGTTGTCAGTCGACTCTGTTATCCAATCGGAGTCGAGGTCCGCCCGGATCTAAGCGATTTTATCAGCAAAAAACGTGTTAAAATCCTCGGCACTACTCTGTAAGGGCTCCTCAATTCCCCCCTGGTTAAGAAGGGAGTGGGTCACCCTAAACAGAGCGGCCGGGCGGGATTCCACTGATGCAATCAAGGTGGCATAATACGTGCATCTTGCCGCCTTGAGCGCCACTTTGTAAGTCTCAATATGAGCTCTTACAAGTGTTCGATCGGATTCAGACTTACTCTTCCTCCATCGCTTCTCTAGACGTCTCTTCTGCTGTTTCAACTCCCAGAGCTCCTAATTGAACCATGGAGTTCTACGGGGTCTAGTGCCGCGGAGAAGTCGCAATGGCGCAATCCGGTCAAGTGCCTCCACTGCAGCCTTGTTCCAGGCCTCAGCAAGAGACTCTGCCGAATTGTGGACGAGTGCATCTGGAATAACCCCAAGCGCCCTCTGAAAGCCCTCTGGGTCCATCAGGTGTCTGGGGCGGAACCACGTAGTTGATTCCCCCTCCCTGTGGGGAAGGATTGGAGCCAGGAAGTCAAGCCAGAATAGAAAATGGTCTGACCATGACAAAGGCAACACTTCTAAGCCCCTTAGTCTCAGACCATTGCTCAGTTGCTCAGAGAGGAATACCATGTCGGGTGCATGCCCCCCCTTGTGAGTCAGACCCTGTAGTACTTGAGTCAGGTCCATGGCTGTCATGGTGGCCATGAACTCCTGCGCTACCCCAGAGGATTTGCCAAGCGATGGTAGGTTAAAGTCCCTCAAGACAGTAAGTCTGAGGAACCCCACTGCCAGCCCGGCTACCTCCTCGAGCAGCACAGGCAGGGCTGTTGACACGCAGCTGGGAGGCAGGTACATGAGTAACAAGCCCACCTGTACCCCTAAGTCCAACTTCACCAGGAGGGACTCACAACCCGCAATCTCTGGAGCAACGAGTCTACGGATGCAAAGGCTCTCCCTGGCTACTCCTCTCCCCCTTCCCTGGGGCCGAGGCTGATGCCAAATCTGAAACCAGGCTGGGCAGATTTCAGAGAGAGGAACTCCTCCCTCTGGGCCCAGCCAGGTTTCAGTAACACATGCCAGGTCAGCCTCCTCCTCCAGGATCAAATCCCAGATGAGGAGAGCTTTATTTACCACTGACTTGGCATTGAGTAGCAGCAACCTGAGCCCAGGGCCAGGATTACACTCGTCACCAGCACCCTGGGTTGAGCTCAAGGAGCCAGAACAAGGAATCACTATTAAGCAGTGATCCCTCCTTCCCCTAGGGACTAGAGGCTGGCAAAAGCCAGTGATAGTTGGAGCAACTTCTGACTTCCTGCATTGACTTTGTGGGAAGCTGGCAGAAAGTATTGGAAATCGCAATTACATGACACTGAAAAAATTACATGACACTGAAACTGCCAAAACTTTATGACTAAAAGTGGTGTGAACATCTTGGAAATTTTAACTTCACATGAGTAATAGGTCCAAAATTGTTGATGTTACATATTGAGAGTGCCTGGCTACAACCAGATTCTCCATTTGAGTGGGAGAATATGAATCGCTGATTGGTTGAGCCATATTCATATATCCAGAATATAGAAGAAGGAGGGGAGCACTAAAGAGGATTGTCTTTGGCATTCATAATTATAACATTCCTTGGAAGTCAGGACATAAAGCAAGCCTCTCCTGCTTGATCTCACTAAAAGAGCTGATTCAATTTAGAAAAGGCAATGCAAGTTGTAAATGGTTTTAAAGATTAACAACTAGCACTCTGACATTTGAAATTTGAAGCTTATTATGAACTGCACCCAGAAATGATCAGTTTGATTCCCAGATTACAGACATGTTGAATCAAACCCTTAAGTATTTGGTTGCTGCATTCTGGAGCAACTCTAATTTCACATTTGTCTTCAGGTAAGGCAAGTATGAGGTGACAAAGGCTTGTATAAAGATCAGCAGAATGTGCTGATTTAGGAATGTTGGCATCTAATGCACAAGGTGCTATAAAGAAGTCTTTTTTACAGTGTTTGGAGATCAAGAGATTATGGATCTGCTTTCTATGGGGGTACACAACCCAGTTGAGGGTCACAAATGGAATTCTGTTAGAATCATGGTGGTGTATTTCTTTATTGATCTTCCTAAATACTCTTCCAGTTCATAATAAAGGTAATTTGGCTTAAAATTGATAGAAAATCAGATTACCCTCAGAATATCAGCTTTCGTACAGCTAAACTAACAGAAACAGTTTTGAAAGAGGTAATTGTACTCAGTTAATATAAGAATGGAGAAGGGAAAAAAGTCTTAGGCCTACTTTCTGTTAACAATGTATTACAGTGGTACCTCTACTTAAGAATATTTCTAGATAAGAACTGGGTGTTCAAGATTTTTTTTGCCTCTTCTTAAGAACCATTTTCTATTTAAGAACCCGAGCCCAGATAAATTTCCCAGGAAATTTGAGAGCCGCACGAAGGCCCGGTCAATTTCCTGCCATTCCCCCTCTAATCCTGGCCATCTTGGGCTTTTCTGGGCTGCCAACGGAGCCTTTCACTGGTGCTTAAGGAGGCTTTGGCAGTCCAGAGTGAACGAAGCATTTTCCTTTCTCTGGATGCTTGGAGAGGGAATAAACCTCTGCCAGCACCCAGAGAAAAGAAACGCTCCCTTCATAACATTAAGGAAGGACCTAGCTTCTGTGTGGGTGTTTATCTGTTCATCACAACAGGTTTAATAAAAAAACAAAAAAACACCAGCACAGTAAGATGTAACACTTGTCTTTCAAGAAACAGTATTCATTGTAATCTGTAATCTTGAAATAGATGTAATATTTCATGAACCTGAAATAAATATTAAAATTAAACAGTAAGGTAAACAGTAAAGTTTAAAACTAAATAGTATTAATAATGCAGAGAAACAAATAGTAAGTTTACAAATTCTGTATTAACAGAACTGGCATTCAGTACTTGTAGTGATCACATCAATTATATAATATTATGAAAACACATTAAAAAGTTTTAAAAATCCTATTATTCCAACTGTTTTCTGAGCAAATATGAATTAAAATACCTTTCAAATAAAATTATAACATTAACATATTAATTATATGTATCAAGGTGAAAATATACTGACGCAGGTTAACTGTTACTTCATGCTAGATTATGTTAAACGAGGCCAGAACTGAATTAACTAGTATAATAATTAAAATATCTTCCCTTTTCGACTAGGCTTTTGCTCAAAATTAGCATTTAGGCCAGTGTTGATGAACCTTTTCAGCACTGAGTGCTGAAATGGGGGTGTATAATGTGTATGTGTGCACCAGAAACCGGAAGAGCAGCCGCCCAGTGTGAATGCGTCAGCCGGAAAGATGATCTTCTTGTTCCGGCACATGCATGCAGACTGGCCACTGATATTCTGATTTCTGGCATGCATGCATGTGGAAAGATCAACTGGCCAGTTTGCACGTGTGTGCCGGAAACTAGAGATTATCTTCCCAGTGCGTGCATGTGTGCCTGGCGGCTGCTCTTCCAGTTTCTGATGCTCCTGCGTGAAGACCAACTGCGCATATGCTGGAACCCGTAAGAGCAATGGGTGACGGCTCACATGCCCGAAGAAATGGCTGCATGCCACTTCCGGCACATGTGCCATTGGTTCGCCATCACAGATTTAAGTTAAATTTAAAGCTAAATAAGGGAAGAAATGCCTTTTCAGACAGGTTTAGCTTTGCCTAGTATACTGTAGATGGGTGTTTTTCTTCACAGAACCAATCATGAAATAGTAGAAGGATTAAAATTAAAGCTTGTTTGTTTAACAGAATGAATTGTAATCTAAGTATGAGTTATTTAATACCAAGAATAAATGAGCAAAAACCTTTGAGAGCAAACGGTGCAATTTAATATTGAAAATACAGACCATAAGATTGTTATGATGTAGACAAGTAGCAGACCTTGAGGCATAGGAAGAGACTGTGACTGATATGCGTGAATGATGCAGGCCTGAAGCCACTGACCGATCATAGAAAATGAAACCTTGTGGCCAAGTGACAAAGGTTGAAAAGACACAAATAAAGCCTCCATCTTCCTGATGAGGGAGCAATTCTGCAGAAATAGATGCCAAGAGCCTGTCAGTGAGACGTATCTCAGAGCTGGCAACGTCGGTGCGCAAGATCCTTTGTGTCTTTCAAGCAGACAGGGTAGTTCTGCACCTGGATCCTGCGTTCCTGCCCAAGGTCAACTCCATCTTCCATCATGCCGAGTTGATTTTACCTAACTTCTGTCTGGAACTGTGCCACAAGTTGTAGATTTGGTGGCATACTCTGGACGTGCAGAAGGCTCTTGGCATCTATATCTGCAGAATTGCTCCCTCATCAGGAAAATGGAGGCGTTATTCGTGTCTTTTCAACCTTTGTCACTTGGCCACAAGGTTTCAATTCAATTCAATTTATTAGATTTGTATGCCGCCCCTCCCCTTTTTATGATCGGTCAGTGGCTTCAGGCCTGCATCATTCACACAGTCTCTTCCCGTGCCTCAAGGTATGGCAGCACATTCGACCAGGAGTGTGGCTATCATGGCTACCTGGTCTATGCAGGCTGTGGTTGAGGATGTCTGCTGGGAAGTGACATAGACATCGGTCTCTCCTTTTATCCATCACCACTGCATCGACTCTTTTGCTTCTGCTGATGTGGTTTGCTTCTGCTCACTGGTGTTTAGCCAGTGAGTGCTGCAGCGGGTGCATGAGGAACTGAGGATGCGTGAATAAGTATTTGCCCGCCATACTAGGCTGCTTACCTGGAATCTTCCTTCCATGTGAGGGAAAAACTGTGTTGGTTGTTCAATTCAATTCAATTCAATTTAATTTATTAGATTTGTATGCCGCCCCTCTCCGAAGACTCGGGGCGGCATTCATTGTTACCTGATGCACCCCTTTTCTGAGTATTGAAGGAAGATTTTAGTCCCACCCTTGGGTCTGGTTCAGCTGGCCACCGGGAAAATTGGTTTTGCATGTTTCTGCAGGCTTCTCAATATTTGTCTGGCTATGGTTAGTGGATTCTCCTGGGACTTTGCGCCATTCACTTCAGACCTGTTGTCTACTAAGGAAACATTATCAGGGAGGCAGATCCTCAGAAAATTCAATCCTCTATAGAGCTATGGGGCTAGAGTAACCCATCCTGCACTCTTCCTTCAATTCTCGGAAAAAGGGCATATCAGGTAAAAATTAATGCCCCTTCCCTGACATGGTGCTTGAAAATAACTTAAAAATCAGCAAGACCAAGGAGATGGTGCTAGACTTCTGGAGGAAGAAAGAGGAACCTGTCCCACTGTATATCAACGAGGGGCTGTGGGGAAAGGATCTCCCTCTTCAAATTCCTGGGAGTCCATCTTAGTGGAGATCTCATCTAGAAAAAGAATACGATCTAGGTGGTCAGGACAGCTCAACAGAGACTCCCTTTCCTCAGGATCTTGCAGAAAAACAAGGTGGAACAACGACTGATGGCCTCCTTGTACCACTCTACAATAGAAAGCGTCCTCACATATTGTATCATGGTGTGATATGTTGGCTTGACAGCCACGGATAGAAAGACATTACAAAGGATGAGTACAGCACAAAATACCACCTCTGGCTGACCCCAGAATGGGGCGCGAATGGATATTTTACAATATCCTTCCCCCAGGAGTGAGGAGGGAATGGGAATTTTGCAGTATCCTTCCCCTGCCACACCCACCAAGCCACGCCCTTAGAAAAAGTAGTACATTTTTTAAAAATCCACCATTGTATAATGTAATGTTATGCGCATGTATGTATATAGGCTTGTGTATCTATTTGTATGATCTATTGGGTTAGGGTTTCTTTTTTCATTTCACTTACAAATTATTGAGATGTATTTTGTGTTTGGGGGCTAGACTAAGGGACGCTCATCCAATCTTATTGTACACATGTTGTACATTGACAATAAAGGTTTGAAATTCAAATTGAAATATGCAGTGACAGAAAAGTCTAATCCAGGCTAAATTGTAAGAATTGTTGATTAGCATTCCAAATCTTCTGGAGGACACTAGATGGGGGAGGACTAAAATAGATAAGACATTATAAAGCTACAAAATAGTTTTAACAAGTTAGGTTATAATAATCATTTCCACCCACATGTGGAAATTCTATTATGGTTAGTTAGCCATCAGAATTATTTCATTAAGTGGGTGGACACACTCATTTGTATAAACAAATGCCATAGAATGACTAGTGTATCAGAATTTAACCTTAAACTGTGTACTGTGGACCTTTAACTTTAATCTTAACCTTGAACTGTATACCGTGAATCTCACACCATTCCTAAGAAGGAGACGTTCATAAGCGCACCAGCATGTCTATTGTCCCTGTCCTACTTTCCCCATTTATTTGTACTCATTTCATGTGCTCATGTCCATGTTCACAATTACACCTGTAATCTTGTACATTACAAACTACAAGTACAAACTTGACTAACTAACTAACTAATTAACTAACTCACTAACTAACGTCAGTCAGTCAGTCAGCCAGTCAGTCTGCGGAGAGGGGCGGCATACAAATATAAATAATAAATAAATAAATAAATAAATAAAGTCAGTAAGTCAGTAAGTAAGTAATTGTTGCAATGAATTCATAAAGGTCTCCAGGTCATCAAAGTAATGTGAGATATAAATGGATCGGCTTGGGTGGTATCTGATAAACTGGTATCTGTATACTCGGGGCGGCTCACAAAAATAACAAGAACAATGTAAGAACAAATCTAATAATTTAAAAACACTAAAAACCCCATTATTAAAAGGAATCAAACACACAAACATACCATGTATAAACTGTATAGGCCCGGGGGAGATATGTCAGTTCCCCCATGCCTGACGGCAGAGATAGGTCTTAAGAACTTTACGAAAGGCAAGGAGGGTGGGGGCAGTTCTAATCTCCGGGGGGAGCTGGTTCCAGAGGGTCGGGGCCGCCACAGAGAAGGCTCTTCTCCTGGGTCCCGCCAAACGACATTGTTTAGTCGACGGGACCCGGAGAAGGCCAATTCTGTGGGACCTAACCGGTTGCTGGGATTCGTGCGGCAGAAGGCGGTCCCGGAGGTATTCTGGTCCGATGCCATGAAGGGCTTTATAGGTCATAACCAACACTTTGAATTGTGCCCGGAAATTGATCGGCAACCAATGCAAACTGCGGAGTGTTGGTGTAACATGGGCATATCTTGGGAAGCCCATGATTGCTCTCGCAGCTGCATTCTGCACGATCTGAAGTTTCCGAACACTTTTCAAAGGTAGCCCCATGTAGAGAGCATTACAGTATATTCATCATTAAGTGCTTTATTTATGGACTGTATCCTGGTTTTAATAAGACCTCCTATAAGTGGTCAGGTGTTACAGATTTGCTTAAGTTTAGAAACAAATAAGAAAAGTGTTGTGTTATTTAATATGTAGAAAGGGGAATGAATATAACTTTTAACACATTAATATAGATCCTGGCTTCTAGGAGATTATTGTGCCTTGTTATTGAAAAGGCAAAAGAGAAAGCCAAGGGAAAAAAGAAAACAAGTGCCTTAAGGAGTTAAAAAGAGATAAAGTTTTTCTCCCACTTTATTTTGAATGAGCTATGTTTTTATTACCTCTCTTTTATTTATGTAATAGGGATATTGTATATGGTTCAACAAAGGGATATTAATCTTCCTCTTTTTAGAAGAATATTTGAACTAAGGAAACATGCTTTCAAAATTCTTTCTGCTTCTTTGATCTTGCCTTCTCTTGCATTTTCTTTGTAAAAGGGGCTTTCCCTTTCATGACATAGTAGACTGGACTTGATCTGGCCTTAGGCAATACTTTTGAAAGAGGCCACTCCATCTGCTGTTAGAATAATTAAAAAGGCTTCCATTCCTTTTAGTTAAAAGATGGATTAGATGTGACAGATGAGTTAGTTTTCCAACTTTGTTGCCCTGTTTCATTTGATCATAGAGCATTCAAGATATACTCTTTGAAAAGCTGAAATGTTTTGGGACCCTAACCAAAAATTAATAGTTCCTTTTGTAAGCCGCAGTTTAAAAGCATATAAGAATAAATATGTAATAGCTAGTTAATACTTGATCCATGTTTCAGAGCATGGATAAAAATGTCAGCTAATTAAACATTGTTAAATGTGGAGCCTTTATGAATGTAAATGTGATTAGAGATATTAATTTCAAGTTCTTGTTGCGATAACAATACAAAAACAGATTTATGATTTCCATAGTTAGATTGATATCATGATATCCAAAGCACCTGCACAATTAAAAGCTAGCATATTTCCATAATACATTCAAGAAGGCTTTTTAAAACAAATTCTTAGAAAATAAGCACTGTGTTAAAGACTGGTGTAATTACAGTTCATTATGGAATTTTAATCATAATAGGTTTTTAGGTTAAAATAGCAATGCCATATGTTCTCCTGTCGCAAAGACTAACATAGATTAGATCTGCATAACTTTTGTAGAAGAAAAAGGGCCACACTGGTAAATTAAAAATAATTTCAGGCTGCAAAGTAATAGCCAGCAGACTGATCAGTTGGGAGCTAGTGGATGGCAGCAGCACTGGAGCTGGTAATATCAGGGAGACCTAGAGGCAGAGGTGGGCTCCTCCCGGTTTGGACCAGTTCGCCTGAACCAGTAGTCACCTGTTGGTGATGTCATGATGATGTCACCAAAGCGGTTCAATCAGTTCCTGGGTGTGTGGGTGACACCATCTTTTTTTTAAAAAAAAATATTTTAAAAAATCCCCACAAAGTATTATTGTTGGCTACTTTGACTTTCATTCTTAACAAATGAGAAACTTCTAGTTGTGTTAATTGTGAAAAGAATACACACTGAAGTTGTATTTATTGCAATCAAGATTCCTTTGATCTGAATCCATTTTCTTCTTATGGTGCTATTTATTGGGTCAGTTCTAGTATCGTATTCCTACCAGTACAGATCAGGACACCGCACTGGTAGTAAAAATGGAGCTGTGCACGCAACTTTGGGTCTGGCGTGCATGCACGCATGTCCCAGCAAGTTTTTGCTTCTGTGCATGCACAGGAAGAAAAATCTTGCAAGAGGACATGCACTTGCATGAGATTTTGTTGTTGATTTTTTGCTTCTGCGCAGTCTTAGTAAGACCATACTGGAATACTGCATCCAAGTTTGGTAACCACGTTACAAAAAAAATATGTCGAGACTTTGGAAAAAGTGCAAGATGACTAAAGGCATGGAGACTAAAATGTGATGGACGGTTGCAGGATTTGGGTTTGGCTAGTCTAGACAAAAGAAGGACTGGGGGAGCATGATAGCAGTATTCCAGTATTTGAGAGGCTACCACAAAGAGGACGGAGTCAGGGTTTTTTTCACAAGCACCAGTGGACAGGAGAAGAAACAATGGAGGGAAACTAATCAAGGAGAGAAACAACCTGGAATTAAGGAGAAACATCCTAACAGTGAAGACAATTAACCAGTGGAACAGCTCTTGTCAGAAGTTGTAGCTGCTTCATCATTGGGGTTTTTTTTAAGTGAAACTGGACGGTTGCATTTGTCTAAAATAGTATAGAGCTTGAGCAGGGGTTGCACTAGATCTCCAAGGTCCCTTTCAGCTCTATTCTGATTAATCAATTGAGAATAAAAATGTTGGCAATTTTATACTCAGAAACACTTCAATGTTGTTTTCCCTTTGCCTAATGCGTAAACCCAATAAAACCAGTCAGCTCAGGCTTTTCTAGCTGGATGTACTCTCAATGGTGCCAGCATCTGTGATAACTGGAGATAGTAGTTGCAGTTTGAAGGGCATCAGAATAGGAAATTTGATGAAGTTTGTGTTTATTGTAACTTTCTAGATCTTACTCTCCTCTCATCACATTTTCATATTATTTTTAAAGGATGCTCAAAATTGTTATAATAGAAATTGCTTAATCATCTGTGTAGTCTTAGGTGGAAGTATAGATCTTCTAGATGGAAGTGTGCATCTTCTTCTGCAGACTCATATGCTTAGAGGCAATGCAACATTCTCTCTCTTCTAGATCATTTAGAAAAAGAAATGCTGGAAAACAGCCAGGATAAACTTTTGCTTGTTCTGGCAAGTATCTTAGAGATGTCTGTCCTATATTGTATACTTTGTGCATGATACAAAATTTAAACATTTCAGGTTTAGAAAAGATAAGTAAGTAGGAAATGTGATAGGCGTCCATGACTGAAGAAACAATAAAAAAGCTCCTAGGTGAATAATAGATTCCATCCCCACCTACACACTAATATCTAGTGTAAGTGTAAGCAGTTTTTGCTTACTTTGTAGTTAACTTTTTGATAATCATACATAATTGGCTAAATGTGTAGTTGATTTACAGTAACAATTCTCAAAGCAAGTCTTCAAATTTAGGATTGGTTTGAAATAACAAATAGTACTTTTTATATTATTATCATCACTATTTTAATAAGTACTTGGCAGTCATGGGCTCCTCCCTCCATGTGACCCTCCAGGTAGTGGAAACGGCCCAGGAACAGCGTGAGCAAAGATTTCCGGCAAAAATTGCCGATTTTTTGCTTCTGCACATACGCAGAAGCAAAAATACCTGTGAAAATTGCCGAAATCTCGCTTGTGGTCATGAGATTTCATCAATTTTTGCCATTCTTTGCTTCCGTGCCTGCAGGGAAGCGAAAATATTGCAAAAATAGCTGAAATCTTGCAAGATTTGGCTTGCTGCGTATGCGCAGAAGCCAAATATTGCATGGGGCGTGTGCATGTATTGGGAGTGTGTGCGCCCGCGCCGGGTGCCAAGGACTATCCGTGTAGCGAGGGAAGTGACTGTCCACCGCTGGTGTTTGGTAATTGGACATCTTGTTAAGTATATACTGAAAATTCCATTTTCATTAGCAAGCTAAATAAATGTGGCTGGCATAATGATAGAATAGAGAAGTTGCTGGCTCTAACATTGTAATCAGAGACTGCTCATCAACAGTCCTCTTCAAATTGGAGGGAAATATCAAATAGGATGCCACAGTGCTCAGTTCTGGGCCTCCATAGTTTTTATTAATATTTTATTAACTGGAGAAAGAACACATGAAAATGCTTATCCAATTTGGAAATAATGATGCTTTGAACAAATAACTAATAACCTAGAAGACACAAAATTAAAATTTGTTCTATCCTTACAAACAAAAATAACTGGTTTGGCATTTCATATGTGATAAAAAAAACTGCATATGAATTTAACTGTGTAATGTGATCTACAAAAAGAATTTGATTGCATCTTCTGAACATGCATCTCATCTATCTATCTACCTGTCTACATGTCTGTCTGTCTGTCTGTCTGTCTGTCTGTCTGTCTGTCTGTCTGTCTGTCTATCATCTCTAATTTTCAAATCATTCTGCTATTGATTTATCAAGTGTTTGCCCAAGAAGAATTTAGGCTTCATTTGGGAACGACTTCAGAAAAGGGCAATGAGGAGCATCTAAGTCTTCAGAGTAAGAAGGAAAATGTTAATATTTTTGAAGTACCTAAAAGGTAAAAATTAAAAAAGGTGCCTCACACAAAAATGTTAAGGAATCTCTATTCTCTCAAACTTTATATTAATTTCTGGAGTGGGCAAGAATCTGATTTTCAAACTGAGGGTATCCTTCTACTAATAGAAATATTAGAAGAATATTAAAGAAAGACTGGGGCCAGTTTGTGTCTGCAATGAAATTACCCAGAGTTAAAGAAAAACTGCTTCTTACCCCTTGTTCTTACATGGGGCAACTGCATTAATCCCCTATGCCTATTCTATAGAATAGATTCCTGGAAAGCAGCCATGCACAGATAGAGACACTTAGTTCCATATATAATAAGAACTGGGTGGAGTATAACTGTAATTAAAAATCAGCGAAGAATGGAAAACACTAATCAGGGTAATAGTAAGCAATGCTGCATTATTTCAGGAAAGCAAGAGGGTCCACTCCTTTGTTTTGCTAGCAGGAAGAACATTTGACAGCATGCTCTGATTTACTGTTATTTCTGCAGCCACGTTAATATTACAAGGGAAATTATAAAATCTGGACTCCTGAACTATTATAATGAAAAGGTGAAACCTAGAAACCCAGATGAGAGCAGTGGTGTTTGGAAAGGATTGAACTTTGGAAATAAATAGAAAAAACATGAAAGACTGAAGGGCTGTGTGTATCTGAAAGTGATTAGGAAGATATGAGTTTGTTAGAAAAGGTACTGCTGCTTTAAGAAATCCAATCATTAAAACCAATTAAGACACTTAAAGGAGCAGAATCCTTTTCTGAGGCTCACAGAGAAACTTGAAGAAAATACGATATTGAATAGCAGAGAGGTGCTGCATTTGTATGAAGCTAAATATTTCTGACTCATTTTTGAAACATGTATCATCATATGGCTATGTCTAGTCTAAAGGAAAAAAGATTAGAAAGGGAGATGGCTTTTTTTTTTAAAAAAAGCAGGAAAAGATAAAATCATTCCTGTTCCATAAAGAGAAATCTCAGTGTCAATGTTTTAGTTTGATTTGATATTTTAGACTTGACCTTTTGTTTATAAAAACTTTAGCAATCACATTGCTACCCTAGTATATATATATATAAAAATGGAAAAGGAAACATCACCATTACACACACACACACACACACACACACACACACAGCTAGCCACTAGAATGTCATCTACAAGTCTTTGAAATCTGGTGACTCAAGTCATATAGTTTAATTTCCAAATCAATATGAACAATTTAACTTATTATTTATCAGTCTGTAAAAGTTGATCTCGAGAGGCAGTAATCATTTTTCTAAACTGTATTCGTGTTCCACATTAAAGGACCTTGTTCTGTTGTGACAGAAGCATGACCCTTTGCTTGTAGTTTAGCAGGATGTAGCTGTCCTACCAGAGCTTTAAACAAGTGTCAGCTTGCAAAGAGGAGAAAGACACGTTCATCAGATCAGCCTTCAGAGATCCATTGCAGGCTTGTGGCTCAAACTTTACAATGATTTCTATGACTACTTTGCAAGAGTTTGTGTAGTATTGTCAGAGAAGATGAGTGCATTAGTTGGCTTGTTTGTTTGACTACCAGCTTCACTTTAATTTTCAGCAGCAGCAAGGCTTATTTGTATCCCTTTGATAGGGGGACCGAAAGAAGTTGAACAAAGAAACTCATGAAAAACTCAGCGTGCCAGGAGAGCTGTTTTAGAAAAAGGAAATATTCATTTATTATTTATTAAAGCAATCTTCATTTGCACATAGAGAAAAGCAGCAGAGTTTGGAATTACTTCAGGATGATCCAAATTAGCATTCATTGTCTCATAGGCAGAGAAGGAACATCAAACAGACATTTGGGTCGTTTGGTAGCTTCATATGAGAGAAGAAATATGAAGGCGGTGTAGGTCAGCACCAATGTTGCAAATTAAGTCCAGAAATACTTTTTTTCAAACCTTTTCTGTTGAATGTTTCTTAAGGCCTTGTTTTATTTTAGTACATTAATATAGTGACTGCATTCTGTATTAGTGAAAGCTTCTTCACAGCATATGTGGGATATCACCATTTATTTTTACATGCTGGATGCTTATGTATGCATACATTTAAAATAATAAAACCAATGTAAGCATGTGTGTATGTGATTTCTATAATTGTTTTAAAGTTTCATTTAAATTGGAATACAGTACTTTTAAATTAGATCTAAGGCAGTATGAAAGCATGACATTTCTTCCTGGCCATTTCAGTTACTTTGACATTTTGGTTAAGTATTTCAAACTTCCCATGAATGACAAATAAAATAATACACATAAATATGTAAATCTTTGTCTTTACTAAAATTGCTTCTTTTATTTCGAGCTTCCCAAAGTCAGTCTAGAGTGTACCGGCACTTAAATAATAACCAAACATATATTTCTATCGTGGTGAGATCCAAATTCCTGGGCACTTAAAAGGTAAAAAAGTTTGAAAATCCTTCTTCTAATCTTTAGAATCTAATTTAGCCCAATTTTTGTTTCATGTCTTTAAACATTCTGTGGTTATGCTGTCATTTGTGTATATAACTTGTACATGGTAACCTTGAACAAAGTATCATTTAAGTAAAACTTTATTATTAATCTACATTTACATTTATTTACATTTATTGTACTGGTACTCCTCGCATACCAATCATTTGTTTAGTAATTGTCAAAGTTGCAATGGCGCTGAGCAAGTAGTATTTATGACCAGTTCTCAAAGATATGGCTGTCACAGTATTCCCATGATCATGTGATTGTGATTCAGGCATTTGCTAACAGCTCACACTGTTAGCTGTTGTAGCATCCTGTGGTCATGTGTTCACCATTTGAGACCTCTGTGAGCTTTCCAAAAGCCAATAGGGAAGCCAGCAGAGAAGATTGCAAATCATTCTAGTATGTACCTGCTTGGCCTTCTATGCTGTGCTGTCCTTCTCTCAGCCTCTGTGCAGTTGCATTTACCGGTGCCTTCCTTTGCTCAGCTTTCCTGTACTTGTGCCAACCTGCACTTTTCTTCCCTTAGTCTCCTTCTAGTCGCACTAATTTGCACCTGCCTTCTCTCTGCCTCCCTGTGTTTACACTGCATCACAGCACCCTTTCCTCCAACATGGATGCAGTCTTCAGTGGACCTCCCAGGGCCTCCCAAAAACCCCTATGACGCTCCCCCCTCCTATGCTTCTTACCTAGGATTCCTGCCCATTCCTGTTTAACAACCCACATGCATTATGCTTATGATGTTCACAACTACCTGGATTGCTAAAACATTGATAAGAATTAACTAAGCCTATGATCATGTGATATTGTACGTTATGATTGCATCACTTAGTGCCAACCCCAATTGCTGTCATAATTGAAGAATTACGTATAATGTAAACCAGGATTTGCATGTAACAGTGTCAGATGATAATAGTGAATTTACATAAATGAGATGGGAATTAAAAACCCAAGATTAGAAAAGTCATATTGATTTTGCATCAATGCATTCTCCTTTTCTTTAACAAACATATTGACCTGTTTGGTTTGTGTTTAATGTCAGTTGTTTTGTGGTGAAAGTTATGATATCTTAGATGGACAGGACACACTAGATAGACACACCGGAATCAGGAAGAAACAGATTTCTTAAGTAATGGGAGAGAGCACTCCCAGAGAAAGAACTCAGTGAACAGAGAAATACATGGAAGAAATTGAAAACTGACATGGGAAGACTCAAGGGCCTTCCCTTTTGAACAGAGGAGAGCAGGATGACTTAGAAATCTGCAGAGAGCAAATGTCAGGCTCCACTGAAACTGTAAGAAAGAAAGGCTTGATTTTTCTGAAGATACAGTTCCAAAAATAAGGATGGGGAACAGTGATGGAAAACAGAAAAGTACCTTTGGTTTACCTATTGTTGTTTTGTTAAAGAGTGATTAGTGAGATGGATGGTGTATACATTTGATTAATATCTTAAAAATCAATCTGTGCTTATTTGTCATATAAATTCTGTTAAATCTTGCTATGGTGTTCAAATTGAAGGGAAGGTAGAATCTGATACAGCACAAAAGGATATTATAGTTTTTTGCTTCTACCTTAACTACTACCAAGTCAGTCTCCTATTCTTGCTTGCCCCATGGAGCTATTGATCAGATGGATCCACGGTCCAGCCTATCAGATGTAATGGCGCCTGGATTTCTTCTTCAGAGAGAAAATTCTTCCTCTTCCAAGCTGGTTTCCCACACACACAAACTCTCCCTCCATACTTTTTATAATTTGGTTTAGAATTTTCCTTCCATTCTCTCTGAAAGCAATTTCTTAGCATTTGCTCCTGACACGGCCTCCCTTTAAAAGTTTATTTTCATGGATCAGTATTAACTAGCATTAAAATTTATCCATTCCCTTATGAATTTGAATAATGGTCACCCATCTCAGAGCAATTGCTCTGGACAGTGTACAAAGGATTTAAACCAAAAGCAGTAAAAATAAAAACATCTTGAGTAACCAACATAGCTTATCTCTGAGATCTAAAAATAATTCCAGTTTACAAGCAGTAAAACAACAGCAAACCAGCTCAGCCAGCAGAGCCTGCTTAACTTTCCAGCCCAAATGCCTTTGTGAACAGCCAGGTCTTTAATGCCTTGCAGAAGGCCAACAAGGTCAAAGCCATTCAAATCTGGTGGGATGCTGTTCCATGGAGCAGATGATGCAACAAAGAGATTATGCCTTGGGTCCAGGATAAAAGAGCCATGCAGGATGCCCTCCCTGTTAATTCTGGTAGAGTAAGGAAACACCCTGGCTCTTTAGCACATTGGGTTTTGTAGGTGATAACCAGGACTTTGAATCACATGCATAATCTCATTGGAAGTGAATACTGTACAGCTAATGGAAAGTATGAGTGCCATAAAACTCTCAAGATTGCTTGTACTTCAACGGTATATATATATTGCAGCCTCTGAATTCTCTTCAGGGAAAGCACAATGTAATATGCATTACACTAATCCAAATGAGAGATTATGCGAGTTACTATGAGTAGGGTTTCCTTAATCCCAACTGAAAGAGATCCAGATAATCTATTTCCTCCAAGGCCTTCTGGAGCTGTAAATAGATGAAATGTCCTGAAAATAAATGAAATGTCAGGTTTCCAAGTGATGAAACCCATTCAATAAGAAATAAGCAAAGTCCATCTTCCAAAACAAATTCCTTGTTATTTAGGTAGACATCAAATTGGCAAAGCCTGTTGCAATTCTGGATCTGACACAAACCAGAATTACACCACTTAATATTGTAAAGTAGAAACATCCCATGAAAGTCACATTCTCCAATTAAAACAGAATCAACATTGCCCGGTGTCTTCACACTCCACCTCCAGCTCACAGCAACGATAGCCTCTGTTCCCACGGGAAAGAAAGTTACCTAGCCAAAACAATCCTCACTATCTATTCCCTCCTTCTACCTTAAGAATGTGGTAAGCCCAACCCCCCTACATAAATCAAGAGAAAGAAAAGGAATAAATATATAGATAAATTAAATGGCTACATGTATGCCAATTTCGGGTTCAATGTGAAAATTGGGCAGTTCTCTTGGGCCATTGATAGTTTCTTGAGGAAGAGACTGGACAACCTCCTCTTTCAACACAAGGAAATGACACCTCTCTCAAATAAGCATTCTCTACCTCTTGAGAGTCTTTAGTCCTTAAAAGGAGGGAACCTTAATCTGAAAAACAGAGTTGAACTCATAATTCCAAAGATCCTAATTTGCTTCGTCTGGATCATCAAGTTATTTGGTGAGACCATTCATGAAGTATATGTCCAAAGGATCTGTATATTCAGATTCCAACTCCAACTCCAACTGAATTTGAGTAAGTTTAATTGATAGTCCTCCCAGCCATCCTGTAAGTGTTCTCCTAAACCTTTCTTACTCAAGATTTGTTGTAAATTGTTTTCACTTTGTTGTGAGCCGCCCCGAGTCTGCGGAGAGGGGCGGCATACAAATCTAAATAATAAATAAATAAATAAAATAAGATGATCAGGGCTACTTGCCAGCTTTCTGCAGATATAATAATTTCACTGGCCTTATTGCTAATAGGTAATCCTTAAGAAATGCTTTTTCCTATACTTAGATAAGGTTCTTTTCCTCCAGGACTGCTCTTGGTGTCTCTTATGTTTCCTAATTTGGAGTTTGTCCAAGACCCACATTCAAATTCTGAAATAAATATTGTATAGTTCTCAAATTCTCATAAATGACCTTGTATCAGATTTTATCAGCTTTATTTTCCATTGTAGGAAGAAGGCATTGTATTATTGGGCACGCTTAGAATTTGCAAAGAAAAAAGTGTTTAGCACCCAGATCACAGGATAAAAAAATAGTGCTGAATGATTTAAGACTTTGGAAAATATAGATTGTTATAACAATATGTTACTTTGTCTGATAATAGAATTCTAATATTTACATTTTTTCCAAATTTTCTTGGCAATTTCAGATCGATTAATAACAAGTTAAAACATAATCCTGAAGAATTGATTCTGCACTTTTAAAACCAGCTACCTTTAATAAAACCTCATTGGCCAAATCACTAGATAAAAAGAGAATATAACCAATGAAAAAATAACTGAAAATGGAAAGTTTAATTTAGGTTTAAAGCTTTCTTAAAATATTTATTTACAAAAATTATAAGAACTAAGTGCTGTAATTTAGTTTTACTTTTTAAAAAATACATCATATCTTTAGTAAATCATATCTTATTGTTGATAACTTTTGCAACTTTTGCAATTTCCTCTATAATGTTTTTTTAAAAGTTTTTCCCCCTTTTCTGATTGTTTTAATCACAGTTGTTTTTCTTGCACCCTGAATATGTTCTACTGCAATTGCTCTTTAAGCAGCTAGTGGGGAAAGTTTAACAGAAATAAAATACAAATACCAGTGTATGTATATTAAGGCACCTTACATTAAGGCGTCTCCAAAAGTCTTATGTCCCCTTTTATATTTTGATAGATAACATGGATTCAAGCTTCCATGAGGCCATTATTTTGTTTGTTTGTTTATTTGCATTGGAGAAGTAGAACCTGTCTGTTTCAACTGAAGTGCAGTTTAACTGTCTAAACAGACATTTCTGCTGTCCAATGAGAAAAGGCAACAATGGTAGATAAACAAGGGCTTACCTTATTTTTCCCCCTAGTAGAGCACCACTTCAATAAGTACAGTTCAGAAAGTAATATTGAAGGGGCGTAACCAGAGGTGGGCTATTGCCCGCATCGGGGGGAATGTAGTGGGGTAGCGGAAATGGAGCCCAGATCACTCAATTTGCATTGAAAAATATTGAAAGAAAATGCATAAACCATGCCCACGGTGTGGTAGTAAAATTTTTGGTAGCCCTTCATTGGGTGTAACTATAAAGACATTTAATTTTTTTAAGTGCATATATATCCATTATTAATACTACTCTGATAAATATAGTTTGTGCCTATGTATGTTTGAGTATGTGCACATGTGTATGTTTATAAACATTTTATATGTCATCTTCAAAATCTGTTTTCATAAGATAATGTATGATTGAGGAGAGTGTACCATTTTAGAATATGTGGGGAGGAATGGAGGATGAATTGTGTATGTCAACTATATAAAAATGTAGAACTAAGCATACAGAATTCCACCTTTCTTTTTTGTGTGCATATATGCTAATATTCTTTAGATGTAAATGTTCATTAGTCATATAGTATTTCTAAACAGATGAGGTCTTTGAGCAGTGTGTGTTGTTTTTCCCTGCTTTCTGAATATATATGGTTTTGGTGCAGTTTTTTTCACTGACTTCTGAATATGCTTTAAGTAAATTGCTGCATATTGCTGATGTAAATTGATGTATGTCAGCCATTCTCCTCCCATCTAGTGTTAGTGGGTGGGTCTCAAAAATAAGCCGTATTCTGTTACACTTTCTTGACACACTCAAGAGCTGTTCTGCTTCCTGTTTCTGTGGAATACAAGAGTTCTCTCCGATAATGCAGCAGGAGGAGGAGGTTCAAAAGCCAAGCTGCTAAACGCCACAGAGGCTGTAAAGAGAAGGGCTTTCCTTTCAGTATTCAGACTACAGAATCAGCAGTGATCTCTGAAACTGCTCCCACTTCAGCCACCATGGTGGCAAAGGATTATCCCTTTTATTTCACAGCCAAGAGAGCAAATTGTGGTTTGGAAGTACAGACAGCAAGCATCTCAGCACGAGAGCTAGAGGTATGTTTTTTAAATATTTGAAATGCTTCACAGTAATTTTCTATCTTAAAGAATCTACATTAGAGAAGGGGAGAACAATAACTCAGAACCTCAGACACAGATACTGATCTCATATTTTGCACGGAGAAGATTTATACTAGTGGAATAGTGCGCTGATGCACACTCATACACACAGTTAAAATATACTTTCTTAAAACAGGATCAATTGATGCAGTACAGTATAGTTGAAAATTATTAATGTATGTCTAATAGTCTAATAGTGGTTTTGATTTAGTAAAATCCACTGGTATTTTTCATAGAAAAGGCAAATATTGTTATAAATCATTACTATATACTTAAAATTCTTAAGGATCTTAATATTGATTTTTTAAGTAGGTTATTATAATCTGACAGCCCTACTAGCAAACAAGTAGGTTGAAAGAATGAATGATAAAGTTGAAGACATATTTTAAAAAATAATAAATAAATTGTATGTATGTCATTCTGAAATAATTTACTATGCAAGTAGTTTTTTGCAAGTTTTTAACATTATTTATGTTAACCTGATACATCTCATATCTTTTCGACAACTGATAATTTCTTATAAATATCAGCTTTATATTTTGTACTATTTTTGATGCATAATTACATGAAATATAACCTTCCAAAACTGACTTCTTTGAATTAGTTAAAAATAGTTTTTAACACGCATGCTTTAAAGAAGCTGTAATTGTTCCATATGAACTGTCAAAAAAAAAATATCTAATTTTTGTAAGAGTAATAATTTTGACCATTAAGGTTCAAATTTATATTTTGTATTTTTAGATGAAGATGAGTCCTGCAGATGTGATTTTTTTATTTTACTATTTAGATCAACAATATAATGGAGAAGTGCTGTGCTACTCTAAATGATGTGTTGCTTCCTCTTAAAGATTTTTAACATAATAAATACATAGATAAAACCCGTTTTTGAAATAATAGAGTACGATACGCACATAACTTGACAAATCTCCATTTTGTAGTCTAAAATAAGAATACGCTTCCTGTATTTCACAGGCATTCATTCTTTGTGCAGGTGAGCAAGAAAAGCCAGGAAATGGTTAATTATAGCTTTCCATTATGCTCTAAGTGGGAAGAAAACAAGAAAATGGAACCATGGTTTGAAGTTGGAGGCTATTAATACATTCCCTGTTGGAACATAAGACAAGGGTTGGTCTACAAAAGCCTCACAGCTTATTCACTTGCAAAAAGAAAAGAGCAAAGCGATTGCATGCAAGATTATGTATAATGCACATTTGGATTTGTAATTATTCAAATCTGATCAAAATCATTTATGATATTATAAGTAAAATTAGTATGTTTCTTTATTGATTTGATTTTGATTTTTCAACCCACCTTTATTACTTTTAAGTAACTGAAGGCAGCAGACATACCTCCTATTTTCCCTACTACAAAAATTCTGGTCCACAGTCACTCAGTTGGTTTTCATGGCTAAAGTGGGACTAGAACTCATGGTCTCCTGGTTAAAGAATATTATATTATTAAAGAAAGCAGCTAAATATCACTCTCTCATTTCCATAAGTATTTGAAGCTTAAAAAAATGTTAGTGAAATAAAGAATGTGTTATTACAGTCCTGTATTTAAAAGTGTGATTCATGGATTTATTCCTACCGGTAAACGATATTCTTGATTTTATTATGAGAGTACTACTAGTCAAGGCTATGGTTTTCCTGCAATGTATGGCTGTGAAAGTTAGACCATAAGAAAGGCTGAGTGCCGAAGAATTGAGGCCTTTGGACTATAGTGGTAAGAAGACTCCTGCAACTCCCTTACACTGCAAGGCAATCCAACTGATCAACCCTAAAGGGTATCAATCCTGACTGCTCTTTAGAAGGCCAGATCCTGAAGATGAAACTCAAATACTTTGGCCACCTAATGAGAAGGAATGACTCACTGAAGAAGAGCCTAATGCTGGGAAAGATTGAGGGCAAAAGAAGAGGGGGACAATAGAGAATGAGGTGGCTAGATGGAGTGATTGAAACAGTTGGCTTGAGCTTAAATAAACTCCAGAGGATGGTAGAGGACAGGAAAGCTGGAGAAAGTTATCTATGGGGTCACGATGGGTTGGACATGACTTTGCAACTAACTACTACTACTACTACTACTACTACTACCACCACCACAACTACTTACATTGTCCCTTTGGAGAAGTCATGTGTCAATATGGTATTTTGGAGAAGTCATGTGTCAATATCAATATATGAAAATTATTACAATATTGGAAAAATACAGAATTACAATACATTATTACAATATTGAAAAGTACAGTATAGTATGTCATCATTAGACACATATTGATATTTGTTGGAAGAAATCTTGCTCATTCCTACTTAGGTGTGCATCATTGGGGCATTATATAAAATCAAAAGAATTTGAAAGGAGGCTTATCAGCACAAAGAGATGGATATAGGCCTGTATAAGAAATTGGGCTATGTAGTTAAATATTTCAAGAATGATTTGACTTGCAGATACAACTGAAATGGAAGGGAGGGAAAGTGTAAATGTGACCCAATAACAGATGAAAGCAATATCTTACTACAATTTTATTGTATTTTTCCGTTCCAGAAAAAGCTATTTTATTTTTGTAATTTTTTTAAAAAAAAGAACAGTGGTATTAAAAGCTGTACAAGCCAAGCACTGCTTAAGAATTCGGTCTGTGACAACTCAGCTTATAAGTATATTACCTTTTTCTGCTGAGCCTGAGTCATCTGATTTTTGTTGGGTTGAGAAATGCATAATTGAAGATGTAGTTCTCCTAGTCTGCTTCACTGCTGTATAGGTTAGATCAGTGTTTCCCAACCTTGTCAACTTGAAGATATCTGGACTTCAATTTCCAGAATTCCCCAGCCAGCATTTGCTGGCTGGGGAATTCTGGGAGTTGAAGTCCAAATATCTTCAAGTTGACAAGGTTGGGAAACACTGGGTTAGATTAATGGTTCCATCCCTTGGCTCATGACAACTTGAAAGCTTTGCAAGTTGACACCATCCAAGTTCTATACTCTAATAGTAGAGAATTACTATTAGTAAAGAATACTGCAGTCCAGTTCAAGACACTTTTCTAAACGTTTAGGACTGTTTGGCAAGGAAGAATTTTTTTGATTGACCATTTAATTGCACAGCTTATTCTCTTTATTTCCATATCTAAGATTTTTGTCGTTAGTTAATGTTGGAAACTTGGGTTACAATGATACTTTAACAAATACCAGTTAAAGGAATGAACTGAAACTGAAAAAGAAGAACCATTTTATGCACTGTAACCTAGATTCATAATGCTAGTAAGCTTCAACTCCGTGGGTTCATATTTAGGGAGTGTCAATTGTAGACATCAAAAGAGACTGAATGCTACTTAAAGCAATAAATTTGCATGTTTTTCATCTTGTCACCATCCTGTTTTTAAATAAGAACAGGGATGCAAAAACAGATAAATAAAGGTTGTAAATGACCTATATATTAATACTTTTCTGTATTTAACATAAGTATAGTAAAATTGCTTAACTTTTGATGTGAACTCTCCAAAGAATTCCAGAACTGTAGCTTGACATGAAAATTGAAAAAAAATCCTAAATAAAAAATAGAAAAACACTTCCATATTGCTGCTAAAAGAATAACATGGACATATCCTTGAAATCACAAGGAATGAATTTAACCCGAAAGAGACTTTATTTCTTTTTACTGCAATAGCATCAAAACCGCTAACTGGGTCATTGTTAAGGAGAGTTGTTAATCACTAATGTTTTTTTTTTAAACAAAAATAATAATTGTGGACTTTATATAAATTTGTAGAATGCTGATGATGAAAAACTATCCTCGAGATCTTCAGAGCATTACAGTTTGTAATTGCATAATTATAAGATTGTAATTTGAACAGTACCACCACCAAGCTACAAGAAACAGGCTTGGTTGAGCAAAACATTATGAAAATTGAACAGTGTACTTTAGTGATTAGACTAGTATCTTGGAGAGAGGTCTAATTTTTGTGTAGATCTATATAATGGAACCACATGCATGTAAGAAGCAGGCATAAGCGCACCAGCGTGCCTACCATCCCTGCCCTAATGTTCCCTCTTATCAGTACCCATCTTATGTATATAAACTATGTTATATCTATGTGTATGCAGATCTGAAAAATGTTGACTTGAGCTCAGTTAGGCACAACTGACAATCTCTTCCTTGAATAGGTTGCTTCAATAAGAAAAAAATCCTTTATTCAAAATAATTACCAATGCTGCATTCAGTATTCATGTCTCTATTATAGTATGTCAATCAAAATTAAAGAACTAAAAATATACACCAAAAAGAAAGGGGGAAAATAAGAAAAGATTAATTCAGCCTAAATCATAACCCTAAAAGAAATTCATATTCAAATAAGCACTTGCTTTCCCAAGATCTTCCTGGTTTTTAGCCATAGCTAGAGAAGGGCTCAAACAGGAACAGAAGCAGAAGGTAAAAGAGAAATGGAGCTGCCTCTTCCAGTTTTTAAAAGCTTATCTTAGAGCTTTCAGTTCCTGTTTCTAAATGGACGGTCAATCTTAATTTTTCTGAGCTTTTGCATTTCTCTATCCTTTTGTTTCCATTACCAGGCCAAGTTTTCCTATAATTCTTTCTTTCTATGTCTCAATCTTGTAGAATGGGATTTCCCTGCATTATTTGCCTGCTTGTTATTAACAAATTCATCTCTCTCATAACACTGTTTATGGTTGTTTTCTCTTATTTATTTATTTTATTTATTTTATTTTTATTTTATTTATTTATTTTGTCCAATACACAATACATAGAAGAGAATAGACATGAGGTAATATATATAAAGAAAAATATAAAATAGAGGAGAAGATATATGAAAGGAAGAAAATATATATGATATATGAGATAAAGGAAAGACAATTGGACAAGGGACGAAAGGCACAATGGTGCACTTATGTACGCCCCTTACTGACCTCTTAGGAACCTGGAGAGGTCAATTGTGGATAGTCTAAGGGAGAAATGTTGGGGGTTAGGGGTTGACACTATTGAGTCTGGTAATGAGTTCCATGCTTCAACAACTCGATTGTTAAAGTCATATTTTTAAAGTCACGTTTGTAGCGGTTAATATTAAGTTTGAATCTGTTGCATGCTCTTGTGTTGTTGCGGTTGAAGCTGAAGTAGTCATTGACAGGTAGGACGTTGCAGCATATGATCTTGTGGGCAATACTGAAATCGTGTTTTAGGCGTCGTGGTTCTAAGCTTTCAAGACCCAGGATTGTTAGTCTATTTTCGTAGGGTATTCTGTTTCTAGTGGAGTGAAGAGCTCTTCTGGTGAAATATTTTTGGACGTTTTCAAGGGTGTTGATGTCCGAGATGTGGTATGGGTTCCAGATAGATGAGCTGTATTCTAGGATGGGTCTGGCAAAAGTTTTGTAGGCTCTTGTGAGTAGTGTGAGATTGCCAGAGCAGAAGCTACGTAGGATCAGGTTAACAACTCTAGAAGCCTTTTTGGCGATATTGTTGCAGTGGGCTTTAGCACTTAGGTCATTTGATATTAGTATTCCAAGGTCTTTTACTGAGTGTGGGTTGGCTGTGAGAATTTGTTTATTCAGTTTATATATGAGGTTAGGATTCTTTTTGCCGATGTGGAGGGTAGAGCATTTGTTGGTTGATATTTGAAGTTGCCAGGTGTTAGACCAATCTGAGACTAAGTCGAGGTCTTTTTGGAGAGTAAATGTGTTGTCCGTGGTGTTGAAAAGTTTTACATTGTCAGCAAAAAGAACACAGTTGCTTGTGATATGATTGCAGAGGTCGTTGATGTAGAGAATGAAAAGAGTAGGACCTAGTACGCTGCCCTGGGGAACTCCACTCTTGTCAGGGACGGGGGTGGAAATGGTGCTTCCAATTTTGACAACTTGTTGCCTATTTGACAGGAATGCAGTAATCCAGCTGTGGAGGAATCCTGAGATGCGGTAGGATTTGAGTTTTAGGAGTAGTTTGTCATGGACCACTGAGTTGAAGGCTTTGCAACAGTCAATATAAATTGCATCAATGAATTTTCCTTGATCTAGGTGGGTAGTCCAAATGATTTTTCAGTGAAGTAGTTGTAGGTTGCAGGATAATTTCTTTCTGAATCCATATCCATATGGCAGAAGAAAGCTTTTTTAGGAATTATGCACAAAGACTGTCTGGTCCGACAGATAGGGAAGGTTTGATGTCACGGATTGCTTTTTCAACATGGTCTACAGTGAAGTCAATTTGGGTTAGGTTGTTGATAGAGTTTGAAGTGCGATTAGCAAAGATGGGGGATGAGCCATTACTGTTGATGAAGACAGAGCCAAAGAAAGAGTTGAAGAGGTTAGCTTTGGATGGATCATCGTGGTATTCTTTGTTGTTGGGTCCTACGAGGGGTGGAATGGGTCTAGAGTCATTGAGTTTGTTGTTGACGAAGTTGTAGAAGACTCGGTTAGATTTGGTTAGATTTGGTTAGATTTGAAAGCTCTTACATGCTTTCGTTTTCCTGTACCTCTTAAATCTGATTGTAGATTATATTCTCCTGACCCTGAAATGCCAAATCAGGAAAGTATGAGCCCATCAGTTTTCTCTTGGTTTTTAGTATATAATCTCCATGTTTATCTACTTAAAAAAAAACTTTTTATAAACAATTTGAATAATTGTTACAAGGGAATAGCTGTACAAAATGGCTGGTCTCCATTCCATTGTTGCACTGAGCCCATACCGCATTTCTGACATTAATACCCTCGAAAATGTCCAGAGATACTTCACCAGAAGAGTCCTTCACTCCTCTACCCGTAACAGAACACCCTATGAAACTAGACTTACAATCCTGGGTCTAGAAAGCTTAGAACTAAGATGCCTCAAACATAATCTAAGTATTGCCCACAAGATCATTGGTTTTAAATTGGGGGTTTTAAAATTAACTTAAATATTAGATTTGTTTTACATTGTATTGTTATTGCTGTGAGCCGCCCCGAGTCTGCGGAGAGGGGCGGCATACAAATCTGATTAATAAATAAATAAATAATAAATCATATGCTGCAACGTCCTGCCTGTCAAAGACTACTTCAGCTTCAACCAGAACAACACAAGAGCCCACAACAGATACAAGCTTAATATTAACCACTCCAAACTTGACTGTAAAAAATACGACTTTAGTAATCGAGTTGTCGAAGCGTGGAATTCACTACCGGACTCTGTGGTATCATCCCCTAACCCCCAACACTTTACCCTTAGACTATCCACGGTTGACCTCACCAAGTTCCTAAGAGGTCAGTAAGGGGCGTACATAAGTGCACCAGAGTGCCTACCGTCCCCTGTCCTATTGTCTCTCCTATATCTCCTATATCTTCTCTTCTATACCTATATCTTTTTCTGACATTCTCTCATAGTTATATTTCACTCCTTTATTTTCTCCTCTATTCCCCCTTTAATACCCGAGTCTTTGGAGAGGGGTGGCATACAAATCTAATAAGTTATTATTATTATTATTATTATTATTATTATTAATAATAATAATAATAATAATAATAATACATTCTACCTGATTATATCCTCTATGACCCTCATTGTGTATTATTGTGTATTGGACAAAACAAATAAATAAAATAAAAATAAATAAAAAGTTTCTAGTAGGTGGAAGGTTGTTGCTGGGTGAAACAATAGTATGGTAGCAGTTAGGTAATGTTCCCAAGAGCTAAAATCATTCTTTGTAAGGTGCCGCTGCATTTAAGATTACTATACATATACCTTTTCCCTTTCTCCAACCAAAAGTAAAGAAGGAAAAGAAATGGCCAGACTCTTTCTTCTTTGACTATCCACCTAAAAGTAGTTAAACAAGGAAAGAGCAGCCTGGTCTGGAGCAGGCTAGCTGGCTTTATGCCAGAAACAATGGGAAGCAGACAAGGCAATTGTCAACATCACCCTGCTTCCTTTGCTGGGTTTCTTTGCTGTCTGGAACAATTCCAGGAATCTGAAAGCAGCCGAAGCAGAACTGACAGTCTTGGCTGTGGTCTAAGGTGGATTCTGAAGGGTGATGTGCTTCTGAAAGGTTGCCATGAGGGGAATCTGTCAGGCTGCCCTTTTCTTTTAAGGACTTTAGAAGGGAGAGGAACATCAGCTGGAGCCCAGGAGCCTAGGGAGGTGGGCTGAGATAAGGGTTACAGGAAAACACATCAGCCAGAAGCTCTGCAGTCAGTGATGCAAATGGAAAAACTGTCTCTTCTCCCCCATCTCCACCCACCCAGAGTTTGGGTTAGACCACACCTGAGTCAAAAATAAATCAGCTCATCTGCCCAACATATGTACTGTGCTGTGGTGAGATTGCAAACCCTCAGATCTGATTGTGGAGGAGCGTAACGCCTTCCTGTGGCAGCAATGTGAGTTCTAATCACAAGGCAGACTGGAATATATTGTTCCAGTTAGGCCACTTGGAAGACATAGAGGAGGTTCATACACAAACCGGCAGGGTGGGAGTTGGATAGAAAGAAGTAAGTTCTGAGGAAGATACTGAAAGGGAGGGAGTTGAGAGGTTGGCTGGTGAAGGATTAGAATGACAAATGTTTTGAAGTTAATGAAATCAGTGTGGAATATCAGATTTGTTTAGAAGCAGCCTGCATCTCTGAGATGTAGAGGTAATATATGTAGCAGATTCAAATTTCAATTAGGAGTCTGGCACTTGTTTTTTTTTAATTGAAGTTAGTCTTGTTTAAGTTGCATTAATTTGATCTTCATATTTAAATATTTCAGTGGAAAATGATGCAAGTTATATCAAACAGATCTATCACATTTTCTGAGAAATAAGGGACAGAGTCATTTTAAATGTATTTAAATAAATCAATGTATTAAAATAAATAAAATTTAAATTTAATAATTTTTTTCTGAGGCCTTAATAAAGTTGAAGCATTTTAATTTCAGTCTGTAGAGTAGTAAACAAATCCATTGTCATAGGGTTGGTTGGTTAGTAAGTTAGTTAGCCCTACTATGTTTGTTTAACATTGTCATTTTAAACATCAATTTTAATAGATGTTATAGTGAGGTAAAAGAATATGAAGAAATCAAAATTGCAGCGATAGAAAGTGCCCAGGCAACTATAGTGCTTGGGTGGAAAGATGACAATAAATGGACGATAAAAAAATGGTGCAAATACATGGCGGATCACATTCACTATGAAATCATGGAAATTAGACTACATAATTATAATGAAGAGAAATTAGCAGCAACAATGAGGCGGTGGGAGAAGGTTAAAAATTATATATTAACAACATCAGTAAGCGATGCAAATGTAAGAAATAAAATTCAATCACTCTATAAAGAATGAACAATGTAACCCAGAGACAAAGCAAATGAAGGATACAAAATTGAATCTTCCCTGGTGAAGGGATTTTTTTTTCTGTTTGGTGATGGTACACTTATGCTTTTTGTTTTGTTTTTTGTCAAATTTTCAAAAAAATCAAAAAAATCATATTTTAAAAAAAATTTAATAGATGTTTAAAAGGGAAAGAAGGGAAAAATGAAAGTGTAACATCCTCTAAAATGAAGGTTCAAAGCTGTTTCTCTTGTAAAGAACTTTGTTAATTCAACTATATTTTGTCTCAAATGGCAACCTGAGCAAGACATAAGAGCAGATGAAAGATTTGGGATGCAGTGAGATCAACACTCTTTTTGTCACCTATTCTTGGAGGGTTAATTTGTAGCTTTTCAAAACCTGAAATTAAAGTCATTATCTATAGGGAAGGTGTTAGATCGGACAAGGAGACGCGAGATGCTGTAGCACCTATTTCTTTTATTAAGATCAAGCTGTAGCGGAAGTCAAGAATAGGAACTGTGCTCCAAGGGAAGCTGCTTACAAAGTGGCTTGACAGCGCTTTGGATTTGCTGGTTGCACTTTAGCCAATCAGTGACCCACATGCAAATTTGGTAGCATGGCACTCAGTGTACAACACCCCTCCCCCTTGAGTCTGGTGTCACCCGTCAATCATTGATCCACGTGACGCAGTCCTGTAAGTAGATTGGTGGTCTTGTCTCTCTACTGGACCTGCGCAGATTATTTGTGGAGTCAGCTCTGGCCTGGGAGGTCGGCTCTGCTGCAGCTCCGCCAGTGAGTCCTAGAAGGATCTGAAAATAGCCTCCTGGTGTCGCAGCTGCTGCACCTTCGCCGGACTCCAGGTTTTCTGGGTTGGGGTCCTCCCGGGCATTGCTGGATTCATGGTGAAAGCCAAGTAAATCTCTTGTCCTATTCTCCAGTAGTGGTGGTTGGTTTCTGGGCAGTTGGCTTCTCGGTCTGTATGTCTCGCGGAGACTTTGGCACTGGTTGGTGACTGGGGTGGTTGGAGTCGGTTTATCGCAGGGTGGCTGTCTCCTGTCTGTGTCATAGTTGATAAGCCTTCGCCATTCCCTGCCATCTTCTAAAAGTAATTTGTATGATTTGGGCCCCGTTCATTCCATAACGGTTGCCTTTTGCCATTGGATCCTGTCCTCATATCTTTTTTGCAAACACTTTCTCCCCCACCTTCAGATTTTGCTCTGGTAGTTGGGGGTCTCTTTTCATGTCTGTTGCATAGGCTGGGTGCAGCCTGTCTAATGGTGACCTTAGTTTGTGATCCATCAATAATTCCGTGGAGCTTTTATTCGTAGATGTGCATGGTGTTATATGTTTGGCGAGCAGGAATTGGTCTACCTGCTCCTGCCACTCTCCTGGCTCCAATCTACTCAATGCCTATTTTGTTATCTGTACCATTCTCTCAGCTCATCCGTTGCTGGTTGGGAAAAATGGTGAGACCAGTGCATGTGTTATGTCCAACCCTGCTAGGTACGTCTCCATTTTCCGGCTCTTAGTTGTCGCCTGTTATTGGAGATTAGTATGTCTGGATGCTGTGGGTGGCAAGCACTCTCCGTAATACTTTGATGGTTGTGCTCATTATGATGGAAGCCATAGTTACTACTTCCACCCATCTGGAATATGCATCTACCATGATAAGAAATGATTGCTCTTGTGTGGGACTGGAAAAATCTATGTGGATCCTTGACTGTGGATCCCTTGGTGGCTCCCATTCTATTGGCACATTTTTGAGTGGTGATGCTTGTGATTCCTCGCAAGGGTTGCATGTGGCAGCTCATTCCTCAATGTCTCTGTCCAATTTAGGCCACCATACCTAACCTCTTGCCAAGCATTTCATCCTTACCATACCTGGGTGCCCTTCATGGAAGTGTTTCAATTATTCACCTCCTCAGTTTCCCTGGTATAATCACCCTTTCCCCCCCAATTGCTTAGTTTTGAAAGTCTTAAACTCTTCCAGTATCTGCCCCACTTGCCACCCCATCAGATCCCAGTTCTTAACTTTATTAAGTATGTCGTCCTTCCGTGACTCTCTGGCGATTTCCCTGGTTAATACTCTGCTTGATGGTTTGATGTCTATCAGTAGGACATTGGCTACTAGTGCAGGGTCTGTGATGAGTTCTGGAACCAGGCAGCAGCTCAAGGCATCTATGTGGCTGATCCCTTTTCCCACGTTATGACAAAGTCTGTAATTGTAATCCGTGAGGAATATTGACCAACGGGTCATCGTTGGTTACATAAATTGGGGACTTGGCTTGTCCCCCACTAACAATCCCAATAAAAGCTTATGGTCCTTTACTAATTCAGATGTTCGGCCATATAAGTAATCGCGGAAACACTTAACTGCTGCAACTGTTGCTAGCGTTCCTTATCTATTTGTCCATAGTTCCTCTCACTGGTGACATTGTTCTTGAATAAATAAATAAAAGGCAATTGGTGCCTCTGAGCTTTCAGGAAATGTATGACTCAGGATCGCATCAACTCCAAAAGGAGAGGCATCACAGGTTAATCTTAGGGGTAATATGACATTGTATTGAACCAGTACACTTTTGGATGATAAAAGATTTTTAACAGCCCTGAAAGCGGCGTCTTCCTTGCTTCCCCATGTCCAAATGGCTCCTTTTGTCAGCAGCTTATGCAAAGGTTCCATGGCTGCTGCCTTCTGTTTCAAGAAAATTGAGTAGAAGTTTAATAGCCCCCAAAAGGCTTGCAGTTCCGTTTTATTTTTTGGAGTGGGGGCTTGATGTATTGCCCTGACCTTGTCTTCTGTTGGGTGCATGCCAGCCTCATCCATTGTGAATCCCAAGAACTCCACACTAGGCACTCCAGTTGTGCACTTATCTTTTTTTACTTTTAACCCCCTTTCTTGGAATCGTCTCAAAACTTCCTCTAGCCTATCCCACAGCTGCTGTTCTGTTTTCCCTGAAATGAGGACGTTGTCGAAGAAGGGGATCACCCCTGTATGCCCTGTAAAAGTCTTTCTATTAGGCTCTGGAAAAGCCTACCCACTGCTTTGGTTACAATGACAGATGTTAGTTAGCCAGTTATGAATCAATTTGGTGGTGTTGCTGTCCATCCCATATATTTCTATATGAAGTAGTAGGCTATGGTCTACTTTGTGAAATGCCTTATTGAAGTCCAAGTAAATCACATTGACAGCATTCATCTGGTCCACTGGGATAATTTTGTCACTTTGTCAAATGATGTAATAAGATTAGTCTGGCATGATCTGTTTTTGACAAACCCATGTTGGCTTTTGGTTATTAGTTTGCTTCTAGGTGTCCATTGATAGTTAGATAGTTAGCCTATCTAACAATTGAGTCCTTTATGTACTTAAGTTTGATCTTGAAGAACAATTCTATGTATAAAGGGTAAGTAATTTGGATTAGATATTTCAAAAACCTAAATGGTAGCCTTGCCAGAATTCATCTGTTAGTTTTTCCATCTGGTCAGTGGTGTTATTCTATTGACCTTTATTAGATATTGGTTACTTCTGACCCAAGGCACTTTGAGCAGGACAGGAGAGGCTCAGTGCTGGAAGTACCAGGAAGTGGAGGAAGAGAGATAGATGATAGCTGGCTCTAAACTCACTTTCCTTTTTAAAAAATCAATGTGAAGGACAAAATGTGAAACTTCTATTGACTTAGCCTATTAAATAACTGGCAGTTCCTTTTATTCTTCCCTCATATGCACTATTTTAAACAGACAACCTATTGAGCAAGTGTATGGAGGCAATGTCAAAATGATAGCTTTCATTTTAATTTTCCTGTTTTTTTATTCTTCCTGCATCCCAAAAATCCATTAAGGCGGAAAAGGCAGAATTGCAATGCAATTCAGTGCAGTGTAATATTTGAATTAGCTTTCTGCAGGCACCATACTTTATCAAGAATATTGAATATTGTATCTGGTTTTCATGAAACTACTTGATTTATTTCCCAACTTTTCTTCAGGAGAATAGATGGTATATCTTGGGGTTTTCCTTCATTTTATCACTCAAAGCCACAGTGGATGGTAGGTTCAGCTAAAAAGTGGGACAGGAGAGCTAAAATACAGTAAATTATTTTTTGGATTTTATGACTGATGAGGGGCTGTTACAGGTTGTCCTTAATTTACAACCATTTTTAGTAATCTTTCGAAGTTACAACAGCACTGGAAAATGTGAGTTATGACTACCTTTCAAACTTACAACTATAGCAGCATCCCCATGGCCGCGTGATCAAAATTGGAAATCTTAGCAACTGGCATGCAGTTGCAGTGTTTCAGGGTCATGTGATCACCTTTTGGGACCTTCTGACAAGCAAAGCCAATGGGGAAGCCAGATTCACTTAACAATTGTGTTACTGACTTAATAACCACAATGTTTCACATAACAGCTGTGACAAGAAAGTTGGTAAAATGGGTCAAAACTCACTTAAATATCTCACTTAACAACAGAAATTTTGGGCACAATTGTGATCATAAGGACTAGCTGTAGTTAAATGAGAGTTCATGAGGAAACTCCATGTTTATAGAGTGAATTGGAAAATTAAAACAAACCCCGAAAGAATTGAATGGTAATCTTTCTCAGTGCTACCAAGAAAAGATGTGAAAACTATTTCTCTGAAGGTTACAAGCAAAACAGCCTGTAATTGACCATTCTTCTAACAAGATAGAAATTATCCCTTGTGCCCAAAAGAGTGGGTTCATACTGTCAGTGTTTCCTCTAATTTTTTTGGGGGGTGGGCGGAAAAGTATAGTGTCTGAGCGGCAGTCCCTTCGGGACTGGGGGGGGGCACAGAAATATTAGATAGATAGACAGACAGACAGACAGACAGACAGACAGACAGACAGACAAACAAACAAATAAAAAACCCACCCTGTTTTGCCTCAGAGAATTTCAAAATAAAATACTGTACTGTGTGTCTATAACAGTGAGCTCCAGGGCAACTTTATCAATATCAAAATGCCACTTAAATAGTTGAGCTAGTTTCAAACTAGATTTTGATTTTCTTTCTCTCTTCCTTACTTCCATTCTTTTTCTTTCTCTTTTCCTTCCTCTCTTTTTTCTATCTGTTTCTCTCTCTTCCTCTCTCTCTCCTTCCCTCGGCTTCTGGGCAGGTTTGGAAAACTCTGAGTTGATGATGATTTTTAAGTGAGCGATTGCTCACTGCTCAGCTTAGAGGGAACTATGCACACTGTTACATCTTGTGGTTGGAAAAAGAAGTGCAACAATTTGAATGTGATTAGAATTCTTTCATAATGGCAATTTCTACCTTGACTATTAAAACTCCTTAGCATAGCCTTAGCATTGTCTTGGAGGAGCTCTACTTATGCCAGATTCCTGCTGAGGCAGTTAACAAAACCAGGTTGATATGCCTGTTTAGGAAACCAAGCTTAATTAAAAGGAGAGCTTACTTTGCAAAACATGAATAATATTATAATTCTTTGCTCATATACTGCAGAGAGAATTTATACTTTTAGCAATTTGAAAAATATGTACAATATCAATTGAAAAAAATATAAGATGTGATGCCTTATTCAGATATTAAACAGAAATCTGACTGCAGTAACCTTAAACAAACAAAGGGACACTACACTTACTTCTTGCTCAACATTGCACCATTAGCTAAGCAGTCAATCTATTCTTGCACATAATTTACTTCCATTATGTACCATCTATGCTCTCTTCAGCATCCAAGTTTCAACTCCATGCATTACAAAAATGCATAATTCACACTTATTCATTTTATCACGGACTTTTGTCACAATGAACACAACAATAATTTTACAACAGTATTTTTTCTTTCTCATATTCATTTTTCTCAATTATTTAATGAACAGCAAAAAAAATTGATCTGTGATGCTCTCCCAGACATAAAGCTACACTGCATTTTCCAGCATTGTTCATGGCCACTTCTTGTACCCTTTCAATAATAAATATTATTATATCTTTGTATACAACCAATACATACTTGACAAAACAAACAAACAAACAAACCAAGTTCTGCAGAACAAAATTTTCTAGGCAGGCTTAACAAATTCTAGTTTGTTTATCTCATATTCACTCTTGTAAAGTTTCCTTTTGTGCAAGTAAACAATAACAGCATTCTTCCAATCTTCAGGCACAGATGTGTATTTACAAACTAATAAATCACAGAGCTACTCCAAAAGCAAACAATATCCACATTTTAACATTTCTGCTCCAATACTATCTATCTCTTCATTCTAACATTTTTCAGCATTCTCTTGATGTTTTCTTGAGCACTTAACAATTATTTCAATTCTAATCTTCAACTTATTGTTATCATTCCCATATTAATGTTTACTCTTTCTAGTAATCTCTTACTTCAGTTTCAGTTCAAACAATTATATATTTTAGTTTTAATAATATTCACTCTACTGGAGGATCTGTCTTAACCCAAGTTTCTTCATCAACATTGCAGTTTTCCTGCATGTTCTATTCTGTTCTTGCTGTCTTGGCACCTTTATGTTTATGTTATGCAATGTATTTCATTATTTTTGGCAACAGTCATTTTTATATGCATTCTTCCATCATCCACAGTCTCTGTTGAATTAATAATTCCATGAAGTATCCTTTTTCATACGACTTAACCTAACTCACCATACTTCTGTTGCATGCTCTATATGCCATGTTCTTTTTCACTCTGTTGTAAGAAACTTCCATATCCTCTTTCCTTTCCTTACATTCAATCCATTTTCCATTTAGACTGGATATACTCTCTCATTATATTGATAATTGTCTACTAATATTGTGTTAATTGTGTGCCATCAGTATCAACCGTTAGTGACCACATTGATTTTTCCCCATGATATCAGCAGCAATAGCACTTAGACCAGTGATGGTGGACCTTTTTTTACCTCGGGTGCCAAAAGCACACACACACACACATTATTGCACACACTTGAGTGCTCACACCCATAATTCAATGCTGCCCCGTCCCCCATGCATGTCCACACAATCCTCCCCACTCCCCCATTTTCCAACTTCAGGTGGGATTAGTAGGTCCATTTTTCGCCCTCCCTAAGCTCCAGAGTCTTCCCTAGAGCCTGGGGAGGTGAAAATGCCCTCTCCCATCCCCCACAGAAGCCCTCTAGAAGCCGAAAACATCCTCCAAAGCCAAACGTGAGCCAAAAATCAGCTGGCCGGCACACACAAACACACACTAGAGCTGAACTAGGCCAATGGCTCATGTGCCAGCAGATATGGCTCCACATGCCACCTGTGGTACCCATGCCATAAGTTTGCCATCACTGACTTAGACGATAGTGCTTTACAGCACTCTCTTAGTGGTTTGCAATGTCAGTCCCCAACAATCGGCATCCTGAATTTATTGATGGAATATTGAGCCAACCTTGACCCCACCAGGATCGAACTCCAGACTCAGGGCAGAATATTGTATTCTAACTAGTGCACCACCTAGGCTCATGATGAATTGTTCCTAATCTGTGGGACTCTCAACTCCTGCTGGAACAATGGGTACAATTGCATCTAGAAGGACATTTGCATAAATCGCTCTTATATACCAATTGTGCCTATTCCTGGATCAGGATGCCTGTTCACAGTTACTCATGCCCTAGTCGCCTTTAATCTAAACTACTCTAATACACTCTACATGCACTGTACTGAAAAGCCACCTGGAATCTACAACTAGTCCCAAATGTACCACCACAACTGTTTAATATGAAACATTTGAAGGAGAAATATGTTTGTTGGCCTAGGTTGCTTCTGTTAATTCTGTTACTATTATGTGTTCTTTTGTTATCCTGGTTTTTTTTAATGTTAACAGTTTTTTCCTGAACGTCATCACTCTAGTCTACTAAACAAATAATTCCCTCAACACTGTCAAACTTTTTACTAAGTTTGCACTATTATTACTACTAGTTTTTTCCTCATCATTCCTATCACCCATTTCCTCCCACTTAGGACTGTCTGACTGTAACTTGTTGCTTCTATCCTAAGATTTTTACTAATATTGATTGTTTCTTCATTGCTTATTTGACCCTATGACAATCATTAAGTGTTGTACCACATGATTCTTGACAAATGTATCTTTTCTTTTATGTACACTGAGAGCATCTGCACCAAGACAAATTCCTTGTGTGTGTCCAATCACACTTGGCCAATAAAGAATTCTATTCTATTTTATTCTACTATTATTATTTAATACTACACCATTTGGTTCAGAATACTGTTTTCCTTGTTTTCCTACTCTAAAATCTAGGAGTGTCCTATACACCGGTGCGTCTTATACACCGAAAAATCTGTGATCTCAGTGTCAGCTATGTTTGAAAATTGAAATGATTTATTTTGGGCCTAGCTGTGGCAAACGTGAAGCAAAACTTTAATATAGACTTTTATTTGCAATTCTGGTGGGTAGTCTGTTTCTCCAATGTACCTCAGGAATTCTGGGTTTTACTAGAAAAATTGGTTTGATTTCAGGGATTTTTTTTTGCGTCCCTTCATTTTTAAATTTTAGGAGCATCCTACAAAGTGATCCAATGTGGTTTTATGTTAATTTATTTTTTCACTAAAGGGTTTGGTGTATCATGTTTAATTTCATCCAATACTAATGTAAACTAATGTATACCTCTGACTTCCTCCATCCCCCATGGGTCACTATTAGCAGCTGTGTTCATATTCTCTTAATCATGCGTGCGAGCGTCCTCGTACAAGATTTTGGTGTTTTTTGCCAATTTCTTTGTTCTGCGCATGCATGGAAGCAAAATCTCACATGGGGATGCCTGGGGGTTACTGGAACGGCGGTCCCAGGCATGCCGGGGATAGCCCACTCCTGGAGTAGATCCTCAGGATTTATCATTCTGAAGATGTTCTTTGTTTAAAAAAAACTTACTGGTTCTAAGCATGCTTATGTATACAGTCTTTATTAGGTGAAAAATAGCTTCCTAAAAACAGCAAACGTGGTAAAGTTATTTTTGCAATATTTGTGCTGATCGTATTGTAAAATTTTAATACTGATTATTCAGGTCAGTGCCTTTGTAATACTGAATCATCAGGAACAACTGGCTTATTTTCTGCATGAAAAATTGAGATAGCGCTCCTTTAATTGTTCAGAAAGAAATTTTAAGGCAGGATAGTTTTGCTGAAAGAACTATATAGAAAACTAATCAATAAATGTAACTTAGCCTGACACGTGAGAAATTTTCTAAAACTACATATAAGAAGTGGTATGCCACATTAGCTTACCAGCTCATGCAAACCAATTGTTAAATTTTCTGAAATTTTGCAAGCAATTTGCAAACAGAAATGAGCCACTATACTTAGCATGGTGGTCAGCTATTCTGTGGATACTAGCAGAGAACGACAACGGCAAAAGTGTTGGGAAAGCCAGTTCTTAAACATTTACCAGCACACCACTGGATATAAGGCTATATTCCTTGAAATGGGAGGAAGTCTTAGTCCAGGTGAGAGCACATCTAGAAAAACAGCATCTCAATTATTGTGACTCAAGTGACTGAACAATGAACCTACAGGAGTTTTGGTGAGAACTTGGCAGGGTCCATGTTACAGAAGATTCTAAGAAACATGGGTAGCAAAGGAAATTTAATGATGATATACATGTGTACTTTGTTTGACTTCTTGCTCAAAGAGATCCAAACTACTTTCTGGACGAGTCTTCGGAGAGGGGCAGCATACAAATCTAATAAATAATAATAATATTTTTGCTCAAATTGTTTCAAAACCTGACACAGAATAATGATTGAGAAAGATGAGAAATCTTGTGAAGCAATTAAAAGTACAGTCACAAGCAATTACTAGTGGAAGGGGCAAAAAGGTACAATCACAAGTTAGTAGTAGACTGTTACAAATATCAGTGTGGATAAGCACTGTTTCCTGAAATGCTAAAAAGAAAAGGGATATTTATAGGCAATGGAAGAAAGATTGCGTAACCAAAAAAGGATATAAAGCAGTTGCCAGAAATTGTAGGGATTGTGGCAGAAAGCCTAAAGTTGAGAAGGAGCTGTGGCTTATGAAAAGTATCCCAATCAACATAAAAGGCTATTTCTGACATGTCAGGAATAAAAAGAAAAATCATAGAAGGTGTAGGACTGTTGCAAAAAAAGAAATAAAAAAATATGAATTATTAATAGGAGATGGCAAAAAGATGGAATACTTGTGTCTCCTTTCAGTAATGAAAAAGAACTCTAGATAGCCAGTAGTCTTTAGAGAAAAAAATTAGGATGAAAGAAATAGTGATACAAGGAATCCAGCATGTGAGCTCTTTAATTTAGAATCCTAATGAATGTACATCAGGAGTGTCAAACTCATGGGCCACATGCATCACATGCATATGGCCCGTGAGTTTGACATTCCTGATGTACATTCATTAGGATTCTAATGATTGGGATACTTTTCATATGCATCACATGCTGGCCCCGCCCTTGACTGGTTTAGACAAGAGGGGAAAAGTCTAGATACGTCATGTGACAACGACGTGACAATATGAGTTTGACACCCTTGATGTACATTGATAGAAGTTTTCTGAGACTCTCCCTCAAAGGACTATGCAGGAGTGAAATGCTCCCAGTTCGCTTGTGCCTGTAGGTTGTTGGAGAACCAGGTGTGAAGGCAGCGCAAGGCTCTGCCCACCTGCCGCCATTTGGGTTCTTTTACCCTCTGCAAGAACACTTTGCACATGGCAGTGTCTGGGTGAGTGGGCAGAGCCTCATGTTGCCTTCATGCTGGCTCTCCAATGACCTACTGGCACAAGCAAATTGGGAGCATTTTATCCTGGGGAAATCTGCACCTCTTTGTGTGTGTGTAAGGTTTACTGAAGTCAATCCTAGACTCACTCTTACACCTTTTTGTGCCAATAGTAGGAAGAGAAGAGAAAGTTGCAACTAAAGATAGACAAGGAAAGAGTAATACAGTATAGCATTTCATTAATTTTAAATGAATCCAACTCTCCAGGGCCGGATGAATTACATCTGAATCTACTGGATAAAAGCAGAGGTGATCTCAAAGTCACTAAGTGAAATTCTTGAGTCCCAGTGAAAAAGTGACAGGGCCTGGAAAAAAAAGGAAAGCATCTAATCCTATTCTAATCCTAATCTAATCTAATCTAATCAATCTATTCTAATTAATATAATTAATCTAATCTAATCAATCAATCAATCAATCAATCAATCAATATCTTCAAAAATAGAAGATGAAGGAGCTACAACAGTGATGGCTAACCTTTCAGTTACTGAGTGCCGAAAGTGCACACGCTCGCACCTATAATGCAATGCATGTGTGACTCCTCGTGCACCCCACCCCCATGCATGCACATGCGACCCCCCCATATGCACCCTGTCCCCACACATGCACATTGCCCCCTGTGCATGCATGTGCATTTCCCTCATGCGCCCCCTCCATGTATCCATAGCAGACATCTGAAAACCAGCTGGCTGGTGGGAGGCGTGCATGCATGTGTGATGGAGCTGTGCTGGGGCACCATCACGAACCTAGAAAATTACAGTTTGACAGCTTTACTGGGCAAAATCCTGAAGCAGGCTATTAAACAGGATTTAAACAGAAATGGATAAGCCACAAGAATTAGCATGGGTTTGTCACAAACATGTCATGTTTCACATCTTACCTACTTTCTTGACAGATGTACCAGCTTAATAGATCGGGGTGAATGTACTACAGCTTGATCTCGGCAAAAGATTTGTCAAAGTCTCTCATGATATCCCTATTAATAAAAAGACAAAAACAGGCTAGGATACAGCTGTTAAATGAATTCATTATTAGGTGCATGACACACAAGTAGTTCCAGATCAGCCTGGTAAATAGTATCAAGTGATATGTTACAAGGCTGTACAAGGCCTTCTGTTGTTCAACATTTTTGTTAATGATCTGAATGGAGAGGGAGAATAACAACATTTGCAGGTGGCCAAAAACTAGGAGGAGTGACTAGCTCTTTAGAAGAGAAAGAGAACATTTAAAAGATCTATGCAAGCTTACAGAATGGCCCAGAAGTATAGGATAAAATTTAAGAAGTTGCTCTTCAGAGATTATTCTAGTGGTGTATGAGATGTTGATTTATGAATAATTATTGAATAGCTGAAAGATAACTAACAAACAAAAAAGGCCAGTGCTGTATATCACTTCAAAAGACCCAGCATGATGCTATTTTTTCAACAACTGTCTTATCACAGTAAACCCTGGTAGCCATCTAACTACATTAGTAGATTAGTTTAGCAGCATTTTCCATAGTTAGGCATTTACTAAGCTTAGGAAAGTATATCATGCATGGAAATACAGTATATACCACCTCTGAACTTTGTCCTTTCATTTGAGTGTCCTTTAAAGATTTTTTTCATCTCGATGCAAAATGCTGGTACCTGAATGCTAATGGGAAGAATTGTCAAAGAACAAGAGGAAATTTAATGGCTTCAGAAAATTAATTTTGTACTAGGACAGGGAGTATTAGTTCTGCAGAAAAGAACAAAGAAATTGGTCCTTGCCAGTGTGATTGGATAGTTTAAACTAGAGAGAGCAAATGATCAGTGATCTGTCTCTGTATTGGCAACCAGTTAAGCACAAAGGGAAAGAGAATGTCTGACAAAGAAGGAAGCCTCATCCATTGTTAATCTGCAGCCCCTGACAGAATACTTTGAAAGGACTTTGGATCTAGGCTGAAAATTGATTTAATTCTTGCTTCTTAACTGCAAAGGCTGTTCACAAGCATGATTTCAAAAGGTTGGTAAAATTTTACACAAAGGCAAAGGTTGGAACAAACCAGTATCTTCAACTTCAGATGAGGTTGTTTTCCACTTATTATCTGGAATTAGTGTTTTATTTTTGTGAAGGTCGTTTTCATAGAGAAGAATCAGATTAACAAGAAGGAATTTCTAAACATCTCAAAGTTCTGTGTTTTACTTCCTGGAATTACAGTGTAGAGATAACAAGTTTTTGATAATACCTGAAATGCAATTTTGGTACCAAGCTGTGACTCAGTCTAGTTTGGATATTGGTTATTATATCCTGAAGCATATCACCCCTTCAGAAGAAGGAGATTGCAGCATAGCTCTTTCCCATGTATTTGGGACTTAGGTGCCTGGGAATGCAGTGGGGATTGTTGAGAAATCTTTCTCCGCCCCTGGGAGAATAGTGGCACACAGAGCAGCAACGGCATGCATGAGCAAGAAGCAGCTGGGGGCTTGAAGGGCCATTTAGAGGATAGCAAGAGTGAACGAGTGAACAAATGCTCAAAGACTTCCCTCCTGTGTTCAGTATTCTGATGGTGCTGCAGTGGCGTAAAAATAAATGTACCATCCAAAAGACTGAGCTAAGTCACCGCTGCCGAAGACAAAGGAAATTGAATCCACCTTGGCTAAAGATGAGGGCAAGCTGGCTTTTGTTGTTTGCAGAGCATCCACAACGGAATGGGGTCTTGATATATGGGAGGCTTTTTCACATTTTAGTTCCTGATTTTAGGGGATAGTGATGAACTTCAGCTTCTTCCGTAGAGACATAAATACATAGCTTTGCATTTGATTCTCCTATTCATATCTGCACTGATGGAAATAATATTTTTGACCAAAATTAAAGAAGCTGCCACCGCCTTGGTTTTTGTTTGTTTGTTGTTGTTTACAAGAAGAATTGCTAACATTAATTTACTAACATATGGAAGATTACAGTAAAATCTGGCTTATTTTCCTTGCGAATTCCTCCCCATACAAACCTGGAATTACAAGGTGCTTCATAATTATGGCTGAAAAAGAGAGGTGATGGTGCTTAAAATGTTCTTTAAAATATGGTTTTTGATGAGTTAGTAAATTCATATCTTCTAGAAATCCTAAGGTTTTTCTGTTTTTATATTTTTTGGGGGGGGGAAATCACATCACCTGGAACATTTTGAGTTTTTTCTCTGAATTTGATTTTTACATGTGCTGACCAAGATCCCTTCAGTACGGGATGGATATTAGGAAGGCAAGGGTAATCATCAACTTTAAAAATTATTTGTTAGTTTTGTCAATTTTGTTTATATTTTTCTGGCATGTAGAAGTAACTTAATATTTATTCAGAAAATCTTGACAAACATTGATTTCAATAGCGTATGATATAATATTTATGTCTCTACTGAATTCTAGATGTTTATTAAATGTTTAAAAATAATAAATGTACTTAATATTTTGGTGCATTTAGATAAATATTGGATGTTGAACAGTGTACACGTCAATGAAAATGTTAAATGCGCAAATGTTCTTTTCAGATATTGTCATTTTAATGCTCTAACTTTTATCTCTTTCGAAAGATAATTATTGAATACAGAAATGCATAATGATTTGAGGGAGAAATAATTGAGGCTAATAAATATTTCTATTTTACATTGTATCTATGTCCTTCAAGGAATGAACTTGTCAAAACATCCATAGCAGCTGAATCTTTTATGTTATTAAAAGAGATAAATTGTTTTGGAAACCAAATTTTTGGAATGAGGTTGTTTTAAAAATGTAATTCTGTGTACACTTTTGAAATAGTAAGTTCCACTTTAAAGAAAATATCTCACTCATTTTAGACTGTATGTCCTCTACACACACACATACACACATAGAGAGAGAGAGACAAACAAACACACACACACACATAAACAAACATACAAATTGTCTCTTGTAACAGCAGACACTTAATGTTTCCTAGAGCTGGGTGACAAAAAATATCTTTATTGAGGAAATATATTGCTATAGCTTAGCCATCCCTAATGTTGCCTCCCTGTGTTGGACCACAGTTCCCATCATCTTAGGTTTTATGACCAGTGATTTAAGGAGCCAACTTAAGAAAGGGAACTATCACGTATACTGTACTGAAACAATAAACAAACAAACAGAGATTTTTTAAAAATGATCCCTAATGCAAAAGGATATTACTTTATAAATTAAAAGAAAAAGAAATCTCAGAACGATTTGATATGAAGCTAACTTAACCCTGAGGAACACAGTAAAAAGAGCAACTTAATCATGAAATGCTGAGGGTGTTAGCATGTGTGTTGGGGAGAAAGAATGCTATAAGGTGATAGCAAATATGCTTGCATGAGAATGTAACACACAATATTTTAATAGCACTCAAGAGATACCCATGAAGATTGAATACATACGCACACAGCATGAGAATAACATTCTTTCTTTGCACTGTTTTAGGAGACTTCAGGAGTCCCAGAAGACAATTGACCATGACAAATCAGTGTCATACAGATTTGTTATATTCTCAATATCACATGAGATCATCTAGATAGTAGGGTCTCAGTGGAATGATTGTCTAGGTCCCTTCACTTACTTGTTCCCAACACAATATAAGAATAAACATATTTAATAACTCGATGTAAATCTGACTTAAGTCAGTGTTGTCTAAAAAAATAAAAAATCCCTATTGCTGATTAGGGGATGGGCAGTGATTGGCTAGATAAGATTTTTTGTGGCTTTCCTCTTCTATTATTTATTCCTGTTATATTATCTTGTCTTACCGTTACAATCACCTATAACATTGCTCAAATGTAATTAATTTGTCTAAAATTTACAGGAGCCCAGTAACAAGCGGGTCAAGCCTCTTTCTAGAGTGACATCACTAGCAAGCTTAATTCCTCCTGTCCGAACAACTCCGTTGAAGCGATTTGGTCAGACACTCCAGGTATTTATTTATTTATTTGTTTGTTTATTATTTATTTATTTTGTAGTGCTGCCCATCTCCCATATAAGTTAGAGTGTCTTAAAATTATTAAGAAGGATTAGGTGTAATGAATATAACCAGCTTATGAATTTTTTCTGGTCTTAAGCTAGAGCAATTTTCTATATTGAATATCTGTATCAGTGAAAATATAAATGATGTTTTCTCACTTTAGGAAGCCAATGAGAGTTCTGTTGTATCATAATATACTATATATTCACAGGGTTACTTTCTTTTTGTAAACTCTTTTTCCTGATAAAAATGAGCATAAAACCTATTGTTAAAATATCATTGTATTTTAATTTCTCATCAATAGTTATGTAAAATATTAAATTGCAGATTTTTTTTGGCCCAAAATGTAACTTTTATAGGAAAGCGTCATAATTGCAATATTTAAATGTACAAGTAGAATTATTTTGATAATTCTGTTTTAATTTTAAATAGAAATTTGTGTTGGTACCCCATGAACAGATTTTTCAATTGTTGCACTCTACTCAGTTTTCAAATATGTAGTTAAAAATGCAAATTTGGGGCAAAATAGTTACGATTTTAATGAACCAAGATCCAGTCATCTGTTTACACTTGTACTTGACTGCATGAAAATGAATATTGATGAATCAACTGCTTTGATATGAAGGTTACATTATTCATGAAAGCAGATAAATATTGATTATATAACTAAGTAGCTGTTTTTGTATAGCATCTTTTTGAGGAGAGAGAAAACAGACTATTAGGTTACCCAATACTCAGACAGTATAAACATGAAGCAATTCATATTCATTTCATTCCACTGTAAATTTCTCAGTTTGAGAGAATAGCAGTGTTTTCAGAAGCCATCCAGTCTGTAATATGATTTGGAAATTGTCTCACCCAAATAATGGCTATAGAATAAGTCAGTATATATTGTTGCTGACTTTTAAAGATACAAATTATTTTGGGCCCAGCTTTCAAAACTTTGTAACATGCTGCAGAGGATTAAATCTAGAAGATGGATCCCTACTGGAATATTGTGCATGCAGGCATCTCACCCCACAAGGGAGAGACCTAGAGGTCGACCTCTGACCCCTCACTAACACCGACTGTGACCGACCAGAGAGGTAGGAGAAGAACCATTGAAGAACAGTGCCTCCCACTCCCAATCCCTCCAGCCGGTGCAGAAGGATACCATGGTCGATGGTATCTAAAGCTGCTGAGAGGTCAAGAAGCACCAGGGTAGAGGATAAACCCCTGTCCTGGGCCCGCCAGAGATCATCCATCAGCGCGACCAAAGTAGTTTTTGTGCTGTAGCCGGGCCTGAATCCTGACAGTTGAGGGCTTAGATAATCGGATTCTTCTAAGGAGCACTGGATCTGGAGCGACACCACCTTCTCAGCAACCTTCCCCATGAAGGGAAGGTTGGAGACTGGACGATAGTTATTAAGAACGGCTGGGTCCAGAGAAGGCTTCTTGAGGAGGGGGTGCACAAGTGCCTCCTTGTAGGGAACCGGGAAGGACCCCCCCTCAGAGAAGCATTGACAATCTCCTAGACCCAGCTCCGTGTCACCTGTCACCTCCCTGCTGGCCGAAACCACTTAAGAGGGACACGGATCCAGTAGACAGGTGGCGGAACTCTCAGCTCCGATGGCCTTGTCCACTTCATCAGGTGTCACCAGGTCAAACTCCTCCCAGACAGATGGACAAGGATGGGTCCCAATCACCTCAACTGACTCGTTGTCAGCCGATATTGCTATCTAATCGGAGTCGGGGTCCGCCCAGATCTGAGGGACTTTATCAGAGAAAAATGAGTTAAAATCATTGGCACTGCTCTGCAAGAGCTCCCCAACCACCCACCCGTTAAGAAGGGAGCGCGTCACCCTAAACAGAGCGGCCAGGTGGTGTTCCGCTGATGCAATCAAGGCGGCATGATACGTGCATCTTGCTGCCTTGAGCGCCACTTTGTAAGTCTTAATTGCTTCTCCAGACGTCTCTTCTGGCGTTTCAACACCCAGAGCTCCTCGGTAAACCAAGGAGCTCCCCGGGGTCAAGTGCCCCAGAGGGGTCACAATGGCGCAATTCGGTCAAGAGCCTCCATCGGAGACCTGTTCCTGGTCACAGCAAGAGACTCTGCTGAGCTGCGTATGACTGAATCCGGTAAAACCCCAAGCACCCTCTGAAAGCCCTCTGGGTCCACCATGTGCCTGGGACGGAACCACCTAGTTGATTCTGCCTCCCTGCGGGGGAGGATTGGAGCCTTGAAGTCAAGCCGTAGCAGAAAATGATAGCTATTTTCTAAGAGTATCTTTAATGAATTCTACATGTCCTGCTATCCAAAAATTATTAATACCTCTGATTCATGTCATCAAAGATTTATAGGAGTGTAGCAAGCATCTAAAGAAATTTAGCACCATTTCTGGTTTAAAAGTGAGAGTGGAGATGGGAGAAAACGCCAACCAATAGCTTTTGACTCTGAAACACAAGCACCCAATACTGTTGTTTCAGTAAAAATAATTTTCTGAATTAGACAGTTTCTTTCTTTGTACTGATTGATGTGGACAAAACATAATTGGATACATACCAAAAAAGGTGAGACTGAAGTCAAAAATAAATTGCAGTTCCTCCTGTGGTTTCCAGTCAAAGAGCAATGTATGAGACACATCTGTAGTCTTCAGGCTTGAAACAACCTTATTCTTTTACTTTCAATAAAAAAAACATTACCCAGAGAGAAAGATGACTCATTAGGTCTTGTTGCTCAGAGTGAAAAATGAATTCAAAGTTGCTATATTGTACTCCATGCATCTCTTTCCATAATAATGCTGGATCCTGAATGAATGAAATCCTTCCATTACCCACCATCCAGTCAGAGCTGAAGAAGCTTCTTGGATAAAAAGTGAAACATCTTCAAAGGAAAAACAAGAAAGTCCAGTTGCCTCCT